>NW_021629759.1:0-116149 GCF_900700375.1 Denticeps clupeoides | reverse complement strand
ATTCTGTAGTTCGGCTGTGGAGCTGCTGCGTAACACGTTGTTTTGGATTCTTTAGTTCGGCGGGAGTGGAGATGCTATGGAGCGCTGCGTAGTAACGGTTGTTGGATTTCTGTTTCTGTAGTTCGGCTGTGGAGCTGCCGCGTAACGGTGTTGGATTCTGTAGTTCGACTGTGTCTCTGCCGCGTAACGGTGTTGGATTCTGTAGTTCGGCTGTGGAGCAGTCGCGTAACCGTGTTGGATTCTGTAATTCAGCTGTGGAGCTGCCGCGTAAAGGTGTTGGATTCTGTAGTTTGGCTGTGGTGCTGCCGCGTAACGGTGTTGGATTCTGTAGTTCGGCTGTGTCTCTGCCGCGTAACGGTGTTGGATTCTGTAGTTCGGCTGTGGAGCTGCCGCGTAACCGTGTTGGATTCTGTAGTTCGGCTGTGGAGCTGCCGCGTAACCGTGTTGGATTCTGTAGTTCGGCTGTGGAGCTGCCGCGTAACGGTGTTGGATTCTGTAGTTCGGCTGTGTCTCTGCCGCGTAACGGGGTTGGATTCTGTAGTTCGGCTGTGGAGCTGCCGCTTAACAGTGTTGGATTCTGTAGTTCGGCTGTGGAGCTGCCGCGTAACGGTGTTGGTTTCTGTAGTTCGGCTGTGTCTCTGCCGCGTAACCGTGTTGGATTCTGTACTTCGGCTGTGGAGCTGCCGCGTAACAGTGTTGGATTCTGTAGTTCGGCTGTGTCTCTGCCGCGTAACGGTGTTGGATTCTGTAGTTCGGCTGTGGAGCTGCCGCGTAACCGTGTTGGATTCTGTAGTTCGGCTGTGGAGCTGCCGCGTAACCGTGTTGGATTCTTTAGTTCGGCGGTGGAGCTGCTGCGTAACGGTGTTGGATTCTGTAGTTCGGCTGTGGAGCTGCCGCGTAACGGTGTTGGATTCTGTAGTTCGACTGTGTCTCTGCCGCGTAACGGTGTTGGATTCTGTAGTTCGGCTGTGGAGCTGCCGCGTAACTGTGTTGGATTCTGTAGTTCGGCTGTGGAGCTGCCGCGTAACCGTGTTGGTTTCTGTAGTTCGGCTGTGGAGCTGCCGCTTAAACGTGTTGGATTCTGTAGTTCGGCTGTGTCTCTGCCGCGTAACCGTGTTGGATTCTGTAGTTCGGCTGTGGAGCTGCCGCGTAACGGTGTTGGATTCTGTAGTTCGGCTGTGGAGCTGTCGCGTAACCGTGTTGGATTCTGTAGTTCGGCTGTGGAGCTGCCGCGTAACCGTGTTGGATTCTGTAGTTCGGCTGTGGAGCTGCCGCGTAACCGTGTTGGATTCTGTAGTTGGGCTGTGGAGCTGCCGCGTAACGGTGTTGGATTCTGTAGTTCGGCTGTGTCTCTGCCGCGTAACGGTGTTGGATTCTGTAGTACGGCTGTGGAGCTGCCGTGTAACGGTGTTGGTTTCTGTAGTTCGGCTGTGTCGCTGCCACGTAACGGGGTTGGATTCTGTAGTTCGGCTGTGGAGCTGCCGTGTAACGGTGTTGGTTTCTGTAGTTCGGCTGTGTCTCTGCCGTGTAACGGGGTTGGATTCTGTAGTTTGGCTGTGGAGCTGCCGCGTAACGGTGTTGGATTCTGTAGTTCGGCTGTGGTGCTGTCGCGTAACCGTGTTGGATTCTGTAGTTCGGCTGTGTCTCTGCCGCGTAACGGTGTTGGATTCTGTAGTTCGGCTGTGGAGCTGCCGCGTAACCGTGTTGGATTCTGTAGTTCGGCTGTGGAGCTGCCGCGTAACCGTGTTGGATTCTGTAGTTCGGCTGTGGAGCTGCCGCGTAACGGTGTTGGTTTCTGTAGTTTGGCTGTGGAGCTGCCGCGTAACCGTGTTGGTTTCTGTAGTTTGGCTGTGGAGCTGCCGCGTAACCGTGTTGGATTCTGTAGTTCGGCTGTGGAGCTGCCGCGTAACCGTGTTGGATTCTGTAGTTCGGCTGTGGAGCTGCCGCGTAACCGTGTTGGATTCTGTAGTTCGGCTGTGGAGCTGCTGTGTAATGTTGTTGCTGCCGTGTAACGGTGTTGGATTCTGTAGTTCGGCTGTTTCTCTGCCACGTAACGGTGTTGGATTCTGTAATTCAGCTGTGGAGCTGCCGCGTAAAGGTGTTGGATTCTGTAGTTCGGCTGTGGTGCTGCCGCGTAACCGTGTTGGATTCTGTAGTTCGGCTGTGGAGCTGCCGTGTAACGGTGTTGGATTCTGTAGTTCGGCTGTGGAGCTGCCGCGTAACCGTGTTGGATTCTGTAGTTCGGCTGTGGAGCTGCCGTGTAACGGTGTTGGATTCTGTAGTTCGGCTGTGGAGCTGCCGCGTAACCGTGTTGGATTCTGTAGTTCGGCTGTGGAGCTGCCGCGTAACCGTGTTGGATTCTGTAGTTCGGCTGTGGAGCTGCCGCGTAACGGTGTTGGATTCTGTAGTTCGGCTGTGGAGCTGCCGCGTAACGGGGTTGGATTCTGTAGTTCGGCTGTGGAGCTGCCTCGTAACCGTGTTGGATTCTGTAGTTCGGCTTGTGGAGCTGCCGCGTAACCGTGTTGGATTCTGTAGTTCGGCTGTGGAGCTGCCGCGTAACGGTGTTGGATTCTGTAGTTCGGCTGTGTCTCTGCCGCGTAACGTTGTTGGATTCTGTAGTTTGGCTGTGGAGCTGCCGCGTAACGGTGTTGGATTCTGTAGTTCGGCTGTGGAGCTGCCGCGTAACCGTGTTGGATTCTGTAGTTCGGCTGTGGAGCTGTCGCGTAACCGTGTTGGATTCTGTAGTTCGGCTGTGGAGCTGCCGTGTAACGGTGTTGGATTCTGTAGTTCGGCTGTGGAGCTGCCGCGTAACGGTGTTGGATTCTGTAGTTCGGCTGTGTCTCTGCCGCGTAACGGTGTTGGATTCTGTAGTTCGGCTGTGGAGCTGCCTCGTAACCGTGTTGGATTCTGTAGTTCGGCTCTGGAGCTGCCGCGTAACCGTGTTGGATTCTGTAGTTCGGCTGTGGAGCTGCCGCGTAACGGTGTTGGATTCTGTAGTTCGGCTGTGTCTCTGCCGCGTAACGGGGTTGGATTCTGTAGTTCGGCTGTGGAGCTGCCGCTTAACGGTGTTGGATTCTGTAGTTCGGCTGTGGAGCTGCCGCGTAACGGTGTTGGATTCTGTAGTTCGGCTGTGTCTCTGCCGCGTAACCGTGTTGGATTCTGTAGTTCGGCTGTGTCGCTGCCGCGTAACAGGGTTGGATTCTGTAGTTTGGCTGTGGAGCTGCCGCGTAACCGTGTTGGATTCTGTAGTTCGGCTGTGGAGCTGCCGCGTAACCGTGTTGGATTCTGTAGTTCGGCTGTGGAGCTGCCGCGTAACCGTGTTGGATTCTGTAGTTCGGCTGTGGAGCTGCCGCGTAACCGTGTTGGATTCTGTAGTTTGGCTGTGTAGCTGCTGCGTAACGGGGTTGAATTCTGTAGTTCGGCTGTGGAGCTGTCGCGTAACCGTGTTGGATTCTGTAGTTCGGCTGTGGAGCTGTCGCGTAACCGTGTTGGATTCTGTAGTTCGGCTGTGGAGCTGCCGCGTAACCGTGTTGGATTCTGTAGTTCGGCTGTGGAGCTGCCGCGTAACCGTGTTGGATTCTGTAGTTCGGCTGTGGAGCTGCCGCGTAACCGTGTTGGATTCTGTAGTTCGGCTGTGGAGCTGCTGTGTAACGGTGTTGGATTCTGTAGTTCGGCTGTGTCTCTGCCGCGTAACGGTGTTGGATTCTGTAGTTCGGCTGTGGAGCTGCCGCGTAACCGTGTTGGATTCTGTAGTTCGGCTGTGTCTCTGCCGCGTAACGGTGTTGGATTCTGTAGTTCGGCTGTGGAGCTGCCGCGTAACCGTGTTGGATTCTGTAGTTCGGCTGTGGAGCTGCCGCTTAACGGTGTTGGATTCTGTAGTTCGGCTGTGGAGCTGCCGCGTAACGGTGTTGGATTCTGTAGTTCGGCTGTGTCTCTGCCGCGTAACGGTGTTGGATTCTGTAGTTCGGCTGTGGAGCTGCCGCGTAACCGTGTTGGATTCTGTAGTTCGGCTGTGGAGCTGCTGTGTAATGTTGTTGCTGCCGTGTAACGGTGTTGGATTCTGTAGTTCGGCTGTTTCTCTGCCACGTAACGGTGTTGGATTCTGTAATTCAGCTGTGGAGCTGCCGCGTAAAGGTGTTGGATTCTGTAGTTCGGCTGTGGTGCTGCCGCGTAACCGTGTTGGATTCTGTAGTTCGGCTGTGGAGCTGCCGTTGTAACGGTGTTGGATTCTGTAGTTCGGCTGTGGAGCTGCCGCGTAACCGTGTTGGATTCTGTAGTTCGGCTGTGGAGCTGCCGTGTAACGGTGTTGGATTCTGTAGTTCGGCTGTGGAGCTGCCGCGTAACCGTGTTGGATTCTGTAGTTCGGCTGTGGAGCTGCCGTGTAACGGTGTTGGATTCTGTAGTTCGGCTGTGGAGCTGCCGCGTAACGGGGTTGGATTCTGTAGTTCGGCTGTGGAGCTGCCTCGTAACCGTGTTGGATTCTGTAGTTCGGCTGTGGAGCTGCCGCGTAACCGTGTTGGATTCTGTAGTTCGGCTGTGGAGCTGCCGCGTAACGGTGTTGGATTCTGTAGTTCGGCTGTGTCTCTGCCGCGTAACGTTGTTGGATTCTGTAGTTTGGCTGTGGAGCTGCCGCGTAACCGTGTTGGATTCTGTAGTTCGGCTGTGGAGCTGCCGCGTAACGGTGTTGGATTCTGTAGTTCGGCTGTGTCTCTGCCGCGTAACGGTGTTGGATTCTGTAGTTCGGCTGTGGAGCTGCCGCGTAACCGTGTTGGATTCTGTAGTTCGGCTGTGGAGCTGCCGCGTAACCGTGTTGGTTTCTGTAGTTCGGCTGTGGAGCTGTCGCGTAACCGTGTTGGATTCTGTAGTTCGGCTGTGGAGCTGCCGCGTAACCGTGTTGGATTCTGTAGTTCGGCTGTGGAGCTGCCGCGTAACCGTGTTGGATTCTGTAGTTTGGCTGTGTAGCTGCTGCGTAACGGGGTTGAATTCTGTAGTTCGGCTGTGGAGCTGTCGCGTAACCGTGTTGGATTCTGTAGTTCGGCTGTGGAGCTGTCGCGTAACCGTGTTGGATTCTGTAACGGTGTTGGATTCTGTAATTCAGCTGTGGAGCTGCCGCGTAACCGTGTTGGATTCTGTAGTTCGGCTGTGGTGCTGCCGCGTAACCGTGTTGGATTCTGTAGTTCGGCTGCGGAGCTGCCGTGTAACGGTGTTGGATTCTGTAGTTCGGCTGTGGAGCTGCCGCGTAACGGTGTTGGATTCTGTAGTTCGGCTGTGGAGCTGCCGTGTAACGGGGTTGGATTCTGTAGTTCGGCTGTGGAGCTGCCGCGTAACCGTGTTGGATTCTGTAGTTCGGCTGTGGAGCTGCCGTGTAACGGTGTTGGATTCTGTAGTTCGGCTGTGGAGCTGCCGCGTAACGGTGTTGGATTCTGTAGTTCGGCTGTGTCTCTGCCGCGTAACGGTGTTGGATTCTGTAGTTCGGCTGTGGAGCTGCCTCGTAACCGTGTTGGATTCTGTAGTTCGGCTCTGGAGCTGCCGCGTAACCGTGTTGGATTCTGTAGTTCGGCTGTGGAGCTGCCGCGTAACGGTGTTGGATTCTGTAGTTCGGCTGTGTCTCTGCCGCGTAACGGGGTTGGATTCTGTAGTTCGGCTGTGGAGCTGCCGCTTAACGGTGTTGGATTCTGTAGTTCGGCTGTGGAGCTGCTGCGTAACGGTGTTGGATTCTGTAGTTCGGCTGTGTCTCTGCCGCGTAACCGTGTTGGATTCTTTAGTTCGGCTGTGTCGCTGCCGCGTAACAGGGTTGGATTCTGTAGTTTGGCTGTGGAGCTGCCGCGTAACCGTGTTGGATTCTGTAGTTCGGCTGTGGAGCTGCCGCGTAACCGTGTTGGATTCTGTAGTTCGGCTGTGGAGCTGCCGCGTAACCGTGTTGGATTCTGTAGTTCGGCTGTGGAGCTGCCGCGTAACCGTGTTGGATTCTGTAGTTTGGCTGTGTAGCTGCTGCGTAACGGGGTTGAATTCTGTAGTTCGGCTGTGGAGCTGTCGCGTAACCGTGTTGGATTCTGTAGTTCGGCTGTGGAGCTGCCGCGTAACCGTGTTGGATTCTGTAGTTCGGCTGTGGAGCTGCTGTGTAACGGTGTTGGATTCTGTAGTTCGGCTGTGTCTCTGCCGCGTAACCGTGTTGGATTCTGTAGTTCGGCTGTGGAGCTGCCGCGTAACCGTGTTGGATTCTGTAGTTCGGCTGTGGAGCTGCCGCGTAACGGTGTTGGATTCTGTAGTTCGGCTGTGGAGCTGCCGCGTAACCGTGTTGGATTCTGTAGTTCGGCTGTGGAGCTGCCGCGTAACGGTGTTGGATTCTGTAGTTCGGCTGTGGAGCTGCCGCGTAACGGTGTTGGATTCTGTAGTTCGGCTGTGGAGCTGCCGCGTAACCGTGTTGGATTCTGTAGTTCGGCTGTGGAGCTGCCGCGTAACCGTGTTGGATTCTGTAGTTCGGCTGTGGAGCTGCCGTGTAACGGTGTTGGATTCTGTAGTTCGGCTGTGGAGCTGCCGCGTAACGGTGTTGGATTCTGTAGTTCGGCTGTGTCTCTGCCGCGTACCGGTGTTGGATTCTGTAGTTCGGCTGTGGAGCTGCCGCGTAACCGTGTTGGATTCTGTAGTTCGGCTGTGAGCTGCCGCGTAACCGTGTTGGATTCTGTAGTTCGGCTGTGGAGCTGCCGCGTAACCGTGTTGGATTCTGTAGTTCGGCTGTGGAGCTGCCGCGTAACCGTGTTGGATTCTGTAGTTCGGCTGTGGAGCTGCCGCGTAACGGTGTTGGATTCTGTAGTTCGGCTGTGGAGCTGTCGCGTAACCGTGTTGGATTCTGTAGTTCGGCTGTGGAGCTGCCGCGTAACCGTGTTGGATTCTGTAGTTGGGCTGTGGAGCTGCCGCGTAACCGTGTTGGATTCTGTAGTTGGGCTGTGGAGCTGCCGCGTAACGGTGTTGGATTCTGTAGTTCGGCTGTGTCTCTGCCGCGTAACGGTGTTGGATTCTGTAGTACGGCTGTGGAGCTGCCGTGTAACGGTGTTGGTTTCTGTAGTTCGGCTGTGTCGCTGCCACGTAACGGGGTTGGATTCTGTAGTTCGGCTGTGGAGCTGCCGTGTAACGGTGTTGGTTTCTGTAGTTCGGCTGTGTCTCTGCCGTGTAACGGGGTTGGATTCTGTAGTTTGGCTGTGGAGCTGCCGCGTAACGGTGTTGGATTCTGTAGTTCGGCTGTGGTGCTGTCGCGTAACCGTGTTGGATTCTGTAGTTCGGCTGTGTCTCTGCCGCGTAACGGTGTTGGATTCTGTAGTTCGGCTGTGGAGCTGCCGCGTAACCGTGTTGGATTCTGTAGTTCGGCTGTGGAGCTGCCGCGTAACCGTGTTGGATTCTGTAGTTCGGCTGTGGAGCTGCCGCGTAACCGTGTTGGATTCTGTAGTTCGGCTGTGGAGCTGCCGCGTAACGGTGTTGGTTTCTGTAGTTTGGCTGTGGAGCTGCCGCGTAACCGTGTTGGATTCTGTAGTTCGGCTGTGGAGCTGCCGCGTAACCGTGTTGGATTCTGTAGTTCGGCTGTGGAGCTGCCGCGTAACCGTGTTGGATTCTGTAGTTCGGCTGTGGAGCTGCTGTGTAATGTTGTTGCTGCCGTGTAACGGTGTTGGATTCTGTAGTTCGGCTGTTTCTCTGCCACGTAACGGTGTTGGATTCTGTAATTCAGCTGTGGAGCTGCCGCGTAAAGGTGTTGGATTCTGTAGTTCGGCTGTGGTGCTGCCGCGTAACCGTGTTGGATTCTGTAGTTCGGCTGTGGAGCTGCCGTGTAACGGTGTTGGATTCTGTAGTTCGGCTGTGGAGCTGCCGCGTAACCGTGTTGGATTCTGTAGTTCGGCTGTGGAGCTGCCGTGTAACGGTGTTGGATTCTGTAGTTCGGCTGTGGAGCTGCCGCGTAACCGTGTTGGATTCTGTAGTTCGGCTGTGGAGCTGCCGTGTAACGGTGTTGGATTCTGTAGTTCGGCTGTGGAGCTGCCGCGTAACGGGGTTGGATTCTGTAGTTCGGCTGTGGAGCTGCCTCGTAACCGTGTTGGATTCTGTAGTTCGGCTGTGGAGCTGCCGCGTAACCGTGTTGGATTCTGTAGTTCGGCTGTGGAGCTGCCGCGTAACGGTGTTGGATTCTGTAGTTCGGCTGTGTCGCTGCCGCGTAACGGTGTTGGATTCTGTAGTTTGGCTGTGGAGCTGCCGCGTAACCGTGTTGGATTCTGTAGTTCGGCTGTGGAGCTGCCGCGTAACGGTGTTGGATTCTGTAGTTCGGCTGTGTCTCTGCCGCGTAACGGTGTTGGATTCTGTAGTTCGGCTGTGGAGCTGCCGCGTAACCGTGTTGGATTCTGTAGTTCGGCTGTGGAGCTGCCGCGTAACCGTGTTGGTTTCTGTAGTTCGGCTGTGGAGCTGTCGCGTAACCGTGTTGGATTCTGTAGTTCGGCTGTGGAGCTGCCGCGTAACCGTGTTGGATTCTGTAGTTCGGCTGTGGAGCTGCCGCGTAACCGTGTTGGATTCTGTAGTTTGGCTGTGTAGCTGCTGCGTAACGGGGTTGAATTCTGTAGTTCGGCTGTGGAGCTGTCGCGTAACCGTGTTGGATTCTGTAGTTCGGCTGTGGAGCTGTCGCGTAACCGTGTTGGATTCTGTAACGGTGTTGGATTCTGTAATTCAGCTGTGGAGCTGCCGCGTAAGGTGTTGGATTCTGTAGTTCGGCTGTGGTGCTGCCGCGTAACCGTGTTGGATTCTGTAGTTCGGCTGTGGAGCTGCCGTGTAACGGTGTTGGATTCTGTAGTTCGGCTGTGGAGCTGCCGCGTAACGGTGTTGGATTCTGTAGTTCGGCTGTGGAGCTGCCGTGTAACGGGGTTGGATTCTGTAGTTCGGCTGTGGAGCTGCCGCGTAACCGTGTTGGATTCTGTAGTTCGGCTGTGGAGCTGCCGTGTAACGGTGTTGGATTCTGTAGTTCGGCTGTGGAGCTGCCGCGTAACGGTGTTGGATTCTGTAGTTCGGCTGTGTCTCTGCCGCGTAACGGTGTTGGATTCTGTAGTTCGGCTGTGGAGCTGCCTCGTAACCGTGTTGGATTCTGTAGTTCGGCTGTGGAGCTGCCGCGTAACCGTGTTGGATTCTGTAGTTCGGCTGTGGAGCTGCCGCGTAACGGTGTTGGATTCTGTAGTTCGGCTGTGTCTCTGCCGCGTAACGGGGTTGGATTCTGTAGTTCGGCTGTGGAGCTGCCGCTTAACGGTGTTGGATTCTGTAGTTCGGCTGTGGAGCTGCTGCGTAACGGTGTTGGATTCTGTAGTTCGGCTGTGTCTCTGCCGCGTAACCGTGTTGGATTCTGTAGTTCGGCTGTGTCGCTGCCGCGTAACAGGGTTGGATTCTGTAGTTTGGCTGTGGAGCTGCCGCGTAACCGTGTTGGATTCTGTAGTTCGGCTGTGGAGCTGCCGCGTAACCGTGTTGGATTCTGTAGTTCGGCTGTGGAGCTGCCGCGTAACCGTGTTGGATTCTGTAGTTCGGCTGTGGAGCTGCCGCGTAACCGTGTTGGATTCTGTAGTTTGGCTGTGTAGCTGCTGCGTAACGGGGTTGAATTCTGTAGTTCGGCTGTGGAGCTGTCGCGTAACCGTGTTGGATTCTGTAGTTCGGCTGTGGAGCTGTCGCGTAACCGTGTTGGATTCTGTAGTTCGGCTGTGGAGCTGCCGCGTAACCGTGTTGGATTCTGTAGTTCGGCTGTGGAGCTGCCGCGTAACCGTGTTGGATTCTGTAGTTCGGCTGTGGAGCTGCCGCGTAACCGTGTTGGATTCTGTAGTTCGGCTGTGGAGCTGCTGTGTAACGGTGTTGGATTCTGTAGTTCGGCTGTGTCTCTGCCGCGTAACGGTGTTGGATTCTGTAGTTCGGCTGTGGAGCTGCCGCGTAACCGTGTTGGATTCTGTAGTTCGGCTGTGTCTCTGCCGCGTAACGGTGTTGGATTCTGTAGTTCGGCTGTGGAGCTGCCGCGTAACCGTGTTGGATTCTGTAGTTCGGCTGTGGAGCTGCCGCGTAACGGTGTTGGATTCTGTAGTTCGGCTGTGGAGCTGCCGCGTAACGGTGTTGGATTCTGTAGTTCGGCTGTGTCTCTGCCGCGTAACGGTGTTGGATTCTGTAGTTCGGCTGTGTCTCTGCCGCGTAACCGTGTTGGATTCTGTAGTTCGGCTGTGGAGCTGCCGCGTAACCGTGTTGGTTTCTGTAGTTCGGCTGTGGAGCTGCCGCGTAACCGTGTTGGTTTCTGTAGTTCGGCTGTGGAGCTGTCGCGTAACCGTGTTGGATTCTGTAGTTCGGCTGTGGAGCTGCCGCGTAACCGTGTTGGATTCTGTAGTTCGGCTGTGGAGCTGCTGTGTAACGGTGTTGGATTCTGTAGTTCGGCTGTGGAGCTGCCGCGTAACCGTGTTGGATTCTGTAGTTCGGCTGTGGAGCTGCCGCGTAACGGTGTTGGATTCTGTAGTTCGGCTGTGGAGCTGCCGCGTAACCGTGTTGGATTCTGTAGTTCGGCTGTGGAGCTGCCGCGTAACGGTGTTGGATTCTGTAGTTCGGCTGTGGAGCTGCCGCGTAACCGTGTTGGATTCTGTAGTTCGGCTGTGGAGCTGCCGCGTAACGGTGTTGGATTCTGTAGTTCGGCTGTGGAGCTGCCGCGTAACGGTGTTGGATTCTGTAGTTCGGCTGTGGAGCTGCCGCGTAACGGTGTTGGATTCTGTAGTTCGGCTGTGTCTCTGCCGCGTACCGGTGTTGGATTCTGTAGTTCGGCTGTGGAGCTGCCGCGTAACCGTGTTGGATTCTGTAGTTCGGCTGTGGAGCTGCCGCGTAACCGTGTTGGATTCTGTAGTTCGGCTGTGGAGCTGCCGCGTAACCGTGTTGGATTCTGTAGTTCGGCTGTGGAGCTGCCGCTTAACGGTGTTGGATTCTGTAGTTCGGCTGTGGAGCTGCCGCGTAACGGTGTTGGATTCTGTAGTTCGGCTGTGTCTCTGCCGCGTAACCGTGTTGGATTCTGTAGTTCGGCTGTGGAGCTGCCGCGTAACCGTGTTGGATTCTGTAGTTCGGCTGTGGAGCTGCCGCGTAACCGTGTTGGATTCTGTAGTTCGGCTGTGGAGCTGCCGCGTAACCGTGTTGGATTCTGTAGTTTGGCTGTGTAGCTGCTGCGTAACGGGGTTGAATTCTGTAGTTCGGCTGTGGAGCTGTCGCGTAACCGTGTTGGATTCTGTAGTTCGGCTGTGGAGCTGTCGCGTAACCGTGTTGGATTCTGTAGTTCGGCTGTGGAGCTGCCGCGTAACCGTGTTGGATTCTGTAGTTCGGCTGTGGAGCTGCCGCGTAACCGTGTTGGATTCTGTAGTTCGGCTGTGGAGCTGCCGCGTAACCGTGTTGGATTCTGTAGTTCGGCTGTGGAGCTGCTGTGTAACGGTGCTGGATTCTGTAGTTCGGCTGTGGAGCTGCCGCGTAACCGTGTTGGATTCTGTAGTTCGGCTGTGTCTCTGCCGCGTAACGGTGTTGGATTCTGTAGTTCGGCTGTGGAGCTGCCGCGTAACCGTGTTGGATTCTGTAGTTCGGCTGTGGAGCTGCCGCTTAACGGTGTTGGATTCTGTAGTTCGGCTGTGGAGCTGCCGCGTAACGGTGTTGGATTCTGTAGTTCGGCTGTGTCTCTGCCGCGTAACGGTGTTGGATTCTGTAGTTCGGCTGTGGAGCTGCCGCGTAACCGTGTTGGATTCTGTAGTTCGGCTGTGGAGCTGCCGCGTAACCGTGTTGGTTTCTGTAGTTCGGCTGTGGAGCTGCCGCGTAACCGTGTTGGTTTCTGTAGTTCGGCTGTGGAGCTGTCGCGTAACCGTGTTGGATTCTGTAGTTCGGCTGTGGAGCTGCCGCGTAACCGTGTTGGATTCTGTAGTTCGGCTGTGGAGCTGCTGTGTAACGGTGTTGGATTCTGTAGTTCGGCTGTGTCTCTGCCGCGTAACGGTGTTGGATTCTGTAGTTCGGCTGTGGAGCTGCCGCGTAACCGTGTTGGATTCTGTAGTTCGGCTGTGGAGCTGCCGCGTAACGGTGTTGGATTCTGTAGTTCGGCTGTGGAGCTGCCGCGTAACCGTGTTGGATTCTGTAGTTCGGCTGTGGAGCTGCCGCGTAACGGTGTTGGATTCTGTAGTTCGGCTGTGGAGCTGCCGCGTAACGGTGTTGGATTCTGTAGTTCGGCTGTGGAGCTGCCGCGTAACCGTGTTGGATTCTGTAGTTCGGCTGTGGAGCTGCCGCGTAACGGTGTTGGATTCTGTAGTTCGGCTGTGGAGCTGCCGTGTAACGGTGTTGGATTCTGTAGTTCGGCTGTGGAGCTGCCGCGTAACGGTGTTGGATTCTGTAGTTCGGCTGTGTCTCTGCCGCGTACCGGTGTTGGATTCTGTAGTTCGGCTGTGGAGCTGCCGCGTAACCGTGTTGGATTCTGTAGTTCGGCTGTGGAGCTGCCGCGTAACCGTGTTGGATTCTGTAGTTCGGCTGTGGAGCTGCCGCGTAACCGTGTTGGATTCTGTAGTTCGGCTGTGGAGCTGCCGCGTAACCGTGTTGGATTCTGTAGTTCGGCTGTGGAGCTGCCGCGTAACCGTGTTGGATTCTGTAGTTCGGCTGTGGAGCTGCCGCGTAACCGTGTTGGATTCTGTAGTTCGGCTGTGGAGCTGCCGCGTAACGGTGTTGGATTCTGTAGTTTGGCTGTGGAGCTGCTGTGTAACCGTGTTGAATTTTGAAGTTCAGGGATTTCATTGCATGTTACTTTCAAATGAAAGATCTTGAATCTGGACCACTGTCCTGGACCCTGACATTAGAAGTGAGCTTTAGGAGGTCACCCAAGTAGGTTCAGTATATATTGCCACAGTGTAAAGCCAGGAACCATATGGGGCACCTCTCAGTAACACAGAAGTTTTAGTACAGGAGAAACAACACCTCTGCACATCTTGCATCTTTTCCCTTTTTAATTATTACTGCTCTAACCCTTGTCCCCCATAGTAGATGGTTCTGATCGGCATCTGCAGGGGACGATGCCAGAGATGTAGACCTGCTATGAAAAGCTGTAGAATGTTCAGATGGTCTCTGTTGTACTTTGACAGAGTGCGATGGACATGTAGCTCCTACCAGTGATGCGGCAGCACAGACCCCTGACCCCAGCGTGAGCCACGGGTCGGACAGGGCAGTGAAGCCACAGCACGGTTGTGGGGGAGCTTTGGAGAACATGTTGAAGGTCTTCCACTACTTTGAGACCAACAGTGAACCCTGCAGCTGGGCCAGCATCGTCCGGCACGGGGACTCCACCGACGTCGGAGTAGGAGCTTTACACCCACACAAGCAAACAGTACATCCAGAACGTATTCACAACGCATCACTTTTCCCACGTTTTGCTATGTTACAGCCTTATTCTAAAATGGATGGATTTATAATAAAAAATACGGGGAAATTGCATGTATATAAGTATTCACAGCCTTGGCTGGGCCACTCAAGGACATTCGCAGAGCTGTCCTGCAGCCACTCCTTTGAAAGATGAACTGTCTCTGTGCATTGCTGCAGTCATCTTTCCTTCTATCCTGACCTGGCCCAACCATGCTTCACTGTAGGGGTGGTATTGGCCTGGTGATGGCCGGTGCCTGGTTTCCTCCAAACGTGATGCCTGGCATTCATAACAAAGACCAGAGAATTTCGTTTCTCATAATCTGAGAACCCTTCAGGTGTCCAGGCAGACCTCCAAGGAATGTCTTCATCTGGCCACTCTATTATACAGGCCGGATTGGTAGATTGCTGCAGAAATGGTTGTCCTCCTAGAAGGACCTCTGGAAATCTGTATAGGTGGCCAGCTCTAGGAAGAGTCCTGGTGCTTTAGAACTTCTTCCACTTACAGATGATTGCGCCCACTGTGCTCATTGGGACCTTCAAAGCAGCAGAATTTTTTTCTGTAGCCGTCCCCAGGTTTGTGCCTGGAGACAATCCTGTTTCGGAGGTCTACAGACAACTCCTTGGACTTCATGCTTGGTTTTGTGTTCTGACGTGAACTGTCCACCATGGATCGTATGTGGACAGGTGTGTGTCTTTCCAAATCAGGTCCAATCGAGTGTTTTTCCACAGGTGGACTCCGATTAAGCTGCAGAAACATCTCAAGGATGATCAGGGGAGACAGGAGGCACCTGAGCTCAGAGTACATGTGCTTTCTCAGTTTTTTTACTTTTAATAAATTAGCTAAAACCTCAAGTACACTTTTTTTTTGTCATTGTGGGGTGTTGTGCGTAGAATTCTGAAGAACAAAAAAATCAATTTAATTCATTTTGGAATAACGCTGTAACATAACAAGATGTGGGAAAAAGTGATGCGCTGTGAGTAATTTCCGGATGCCCTGTATGCACACACACACACACACACACACACACTAGTGCATCTGCAAATATTGACTGTGTTTTGTTCACAGGGTGTCATTCAGAAGATCCTGGAGGTCCACCGGGTGAAGTTCATCTCATGCTTTGGGCTGCGGCTCAGTGACCTGAACTCCGGTGAAGTCCACTGGCTCCACCCCAACCTGCTGCTGTCCCACGTCAGAGAGCGATACGAGCGGCAGCTCCCACGCGACGAGTGGAGGTTATTTCGATGCACTCCCGATCATCTGACACTTTTATTCTCTGCCTGGAAACGCAACTTCTTTTAAATTCCCTTTCAGGTACGAGTTGAGGATTCGCTACCTGCCGAAGGGCTTTCTGAGCCGCTTCAGAGAGGACCAAGCGACGCTCAGCTATTTCTACCAGCAGGTGAGCAGGATTCCCACGACCTGCAGCCGTGTTCCAGCCCCAACGCAGGTTTCGCTGTGAAAACTGTCTCTCTGGTCCTCAGGTTAAAAGTGACTACATGCTGGAAGATGGAGGGCAGGTGGAGCAGGATGTTGCGCTGAAGCTGGGCTGTCTGGAGATCAGGTGAGGAAGCTGCGTGGGGTGGGCGGGGGATCAGTTTTTTATCTAATCAGAAGATTTGTTTTCCTTCTCAGGAGGTATTTCAGGGAGATAAGAGGAAATGCTCTGGACAAGAAGTCCAATTTTGACCTGTTGGAGTAAGTTCCTTAATGATATGACAGTTCCTGTTTGTGATGAAGGATGTGAACTTTAGTCCTTATGTTCAGCTGTTGTGCGTGAGCGCAGCCTTACGTTCAAGCGTAAGGCTGCGCTCATGTGATCATGCAGTCATGTGACCTCGCACCTCCCGCCTTGGTTTTTCATACAGGAAGGATGTGGGTTTGAAGAGATTTTTTCCCAGAAGTTTGCTGGAGTCTGTGAAGGTGAGAGCTGAGGGGTGGAGTCCAGACTCCACACACACACACACACACACACACACACACTCCAATGCTCATTTGTTCTCTCCAACAAACAGAAATAGGTCATTGTCTCTCGTGGGAGTGTGTGTTTGTGTGTGTTTGTGTGTGTGTGTGTGTGTGTGTGTGATAAAGGGTTGTACAGAATATAAATGATCATGATGATTATCGTTGGTAGATCCTGTGAGGTTCTGGTTCTGTGTAAACAGATGAAGGTGGTGTTCTCATGCTCAGTTATTAGAAAAGATGACCTGCGATCAAAACATTTACAGCATTTATCATTTAGAACATTTAAAACATTCACTCCAGTGACAATATCGTGGGTATTTGCGTTCTGCTGAGGTTCCTCGGCTCTGCTCATGGTAAACGTTGATGTGTGTGATTCTGCAGCCGAAGATGCTGAGGAAGCAGATTCAGCAGAATTTCCAGCAGCTGGCCCACCTGGACGAGGAACAGAGCGTCCTCTCCTTCCTGGAGACCCTGTCCCCCCTGCTGCGCTTCGATAAGGAGTATTTCAAATGTGCCCTGGGGGTGAGTGCCTTTCGCCGTGACCTTTTCCTGACCCACCCTCAGGGGGCACAGAGCATCGTGTCACCTTCTCAATCCACAGCCGATCTCACAGCATTTTACAGCAATGAGATGAAATTATGGTGAATTCCAACAATCTGCTGAAGGTGTATCATTCAATTCATTTACATTTACCAGAGCGCCTTACAAACAGTAGTTACAGGGACAGTCCCCCCCTGGAGACACTCAGGGTTAAAGTGTCCTGCTCAGGGACACAATGGTAGTAAGTGGGATTTGAACCTGGGTCTTCTGGTTCATAGGCGAGTGGGTTACCCACTAGGCCACTACCACCTCTTCCTTCATTTCTGAGTTGATCTCAACAGTTACTTGTATGAGGCAGTGGTGGCCTAGTGGTTAAGGAAGCGGCCCCGTAAACAGAAGGTTGCTGGTTCGAATCCCGATCCGCCAAGGTGCCACTGAGGTGCTACTGAGCAAAGCACCGTCCCCACACACTGCTCCCCGGGCGCCTGTCATGGTGCCCACTGCTCACTCAGGGTGATGGGATAAATGCAGAGGACACATTTCACTGTGTGCACCGTGTGCTGTGCTGCTGTGTATCACATGTGACAATCACTTCACTTTAAGAGTTTGGATTAGTTTCTTTTATTCTTTATTAAATGTGATTAACTGAGATTTATAGTATAGAGAACGACACAAATACTGGTTTTGATATTTTTGTCAGTTGTTTCTGTTGTGTATGTAATTATTACTACAAGCATTTTAGAACGTGCAAAGGCTTTTATTGACAATTACATCAGGTTTATATAGAGAGTCAATATCCGCAGTGTCGGCCCTTTTTTTCAAGGCCTCTGAAATTCGCCCTGACAGGCTGTCAATCAACTTCTGGGCCGAATCGTGACTGATGGCGACCCGTTCCTTCTTAATCAGTGCTTGGACCGTCAGAATTGGTGGGTTTTTGTTTGTCCACCCGCCTTTTGAGGGTGGATTAAGGTCCGGGGACTTTCCTGACCGTGGACCCAAAATGTCAATGTTTTGTTCCCCGAACTTAAATGGTCGATCGTTGCCTGTGAAGCCCTTTTTATGCAGCGCAGTGACGACTGCACGTGTTTCCTTGCAGGTTACCATGGTTAACAGAGGAAGAACAGTGATCTCCAGCTTTTAAAGCACGCAGTCTGCTATTCTCAGTCAGAATGACAGAATGATCTCCAGCATTGTGCTCCTCAACAGCACACTCGTGTTAACGAGAGGATCGCTGAAATGATCTCAGCCGGTCTGAAATGCAGTTGAAATGGGCTTTTGGGATTAAGAGGGACTTTGCCGTTCATCTGAACCCTCTCCATAACATTCCGGAGTAAACTCAAATTGCCACAATAAAAATGGCAGCAGCAACCTTTGTGTCGTTCAGGTCAGGTTCTTTTTAACTTTAACTCACCCTTCTGCCACTCACTCACACACTAAGTGCCCCCCCCCCCCCCCCCTCTCTCTCTCTCTCTCTCTTTCTCTCTCTACCTTACACTCACTACCTGTAAGTCTGTAATCAACATGGATTCTTCTGCTGCTGTTCGTCTGTATTTTACTGTGCAATAATTCACTTGTTGACTCAACGTTTTAACGTTTTACATAATGTGCAATAGAGTTAAAGTGACGTGATTGTCGTTGTGAGACACTGCAGCACAGCACATGTGCACACAACAAAATTTGTCCTCTGTATTTAACCATCACCCTTGGTGAGCAGTGGGAACCATGACAGGCGCCCGGGGGGCAGCGTGTGGGGACGGTACCTTCATCAAGGAGACCTCAGTAGCACCTTGGCGGAACCTTGGGGAACCTTCTGATTACGGGGGCCACTTCCTTAACCACTAGGCCACCGCTGCCCAAATGCTGCCTTAGCCATTACTACATTATTTTTATTAAATTTTTATTTATACTTATTAATGTACAGTGTATGTCTGTGTCTCTGTGCACTTGTTGTATGTCTTGCATGAGCAATTTCCTTCGGGACTAATAAAGTTTTCTGACTCTGAATCTCCCCTCTGATGGCCGTCTGTCTGACAGTCCAGCTGGGTGATATCGGTGGAGCTGGTCATCGGCCCTGAGGACGGCATCGGCTACCTGACTGATAAAGGCTCCACGGTGCGTGTGTGAACGCCCGGGCTCCAGGTTTGATGGCTGCTGTTGGTACTGACCCAGATGCTGGTTGTGCCCCCAGCCCACGCACCTGGCCACGTTCTCGCAGGTGCAGAAGATCGAGTACAGCTGCAGTGAGGAGCGGGGCAAGAACCAGCTGCTGCTGGACGTGGCCGGTGCTGCCGAGGTGAGAACATTTAAATTAAATAACATTCAGTTTGCCACAACTGAATCCAAAGCATTGCGTGTGTTTTCTGTGTGTGTGTATGCCCCTCCCACCTCCAGCCTCTGAGTGTGACCACATCGTCTCTGACTCTAGCAGAGAACATGGCTGACCTCATTGATGGCTACTGCCGGTTGGTCAGCGGGAGCTCACAGTCCTTTATCGTCCATCGTGTGCAGAAAGGTACGCTTGACCTTAAACCTCCGCGTGACTCGTGGCGCTGAGCTACAGACTAACGCGATGCTGTTTCCACCCAGCAGAGGGAGAGCGAGTTCTGCCCTCCATCCCCAGAGCTGCTCCGAAGTGAGTGATCTTTGCTCTCATTGGCTGAGGCTTCTGTGTGCTCTGTGTGCCAATCCATGTTTTTAATGTTTCCTGCTCAGGACCTCCATCCACGAGAGGCAAACCAAGGCCTTCCACGTTTCAGGTACGTCGCTGGGCTCTGCTCTGACCGTCTGGTACCTGACCTGAGTTCAGCTGCACATCCTCCTCACTGAAGTCATGTGACGCTGTGCTTGACGACGTGCCATGGCGCGGCGCCCTCTGGTGGAGCAATAACTAAACTGACCTCCAGTCTCTTCTCTTCTCTTCCTCACGTGTGCTTTCGGAAGAACAGATGGTGTTAGTGGTGATGGTAATGTTTCAGAACACACTGATAAATCAGGGTGTAAAGTGTGTGTGTGTGTGTGTGTGTGTAAAGTGTGTGTGTGTGTGTGTGAGGGCACGCGCATGTTGATCCTCTTTTGCATTTGTTTCGAAACAGATGATTACACTGAGATCATAGATGAAGATACCTACACCTTTCCATCCAGTAAGTTCTTGATAGGATCGCAGCCTCTGCTCTGTGTGTGTGTGTGTGTGTGTGTGTGTTGCTGTACACAGTTGGGGTTTACTGGTTGAACTGGTTTTGCTGATGTGTGAATCGACCATCGTTTCTTTAACACCGTCTGTGTTGCAGAGTTCTGTGGATTTGTTCCAGGTAAAGGTCCTTCTGTCTTTGAATCGCATGTGTGTGTTTGGATGTTCTGTGTGCTTCTGATGTGTGCATGTTCTGAACTCATGTAGTGCTGACTATTTTCACGATGTTTCATGAAGGAGAAAGACTCATAAGAGTAATAAATCTAGCATGTTCAAACTGAATTTGTTCTCTGCTGATGGGGAGCTTGACGCTCTCCTGGTTCTTCAGGATGGTCGCAGATTGAAAAAGGGGGTCCAGTCTGTTATAAAATTGCTCATTTTTACAGTTTAGTGCTTGTAAGACATGAGGCAGCGTTTTATGTCCCAAACATATACAAAGCAAAAAATCCACTAAGACCTGATATGGCCTAATAAACAGGCCCCGAAATGTACATTTCCCGACCAGGAAGGGACTGCCCCAAAAATTCAGAGAACAAAGAAGCACATGATTAGTGACAAACAAACTCCCTGTAAATCAATGTAAGGCCAAATGAAATGAAGCGTGTCAATCTGAATATGACTGTAAATTAATAATGCAGGTAGGTGGAATGTGGAATGATTTTACGACGTTGTCCACAGATCTGACCCATCTGACTCTGTATTTGCACTATGAAGTGAACGTGACACGGTCATCTCATTTCAGTCAGGGACTATGAGGTCGACAGAGACCGGATAGAACTCGGACGCTGCATTGGACAGGGACAGTTTGGAGATGTCCACCAAGGCGTGTACAAGATTCCGGTAAGGACATCCTCACCGGATGTCTTCAGACCCATAAAATGTGTAGAAATGGCCTTCATGCACAACATCTGTTGGGCGTTTCAGCAGGGGAACCCGGTTTTTGCCGTGGCCGTTAAGACGTGCAAGAGCAGCACTGCCGACAGTGTGAGGGAGAAGTTCCTCCAGGAGGCCTGTGAGTTTCTACTCGTTCCTTCTCCACTTCATGTTCTAAGTGCTGAAGGATTATGTAACTACTGGCAGTTTTTTTTTTGTGTGTGTGTGTACGTACAGTGACCATGCGGCAGTTTGACCACCCTCACATTGTGAAGCTGCTTGGTGTGATCACAGAAAACCCAGTGTGGATCATCATGGAGCTGTGCACTCTGGGAGAGGTGAGACAATCCTGCTGGAGAAGGTACAGTGTATAGAACCCATCACTCTTCAGTGAGCCCGACTAAAACGATACAAATTGAGCCCAAACCCAATCACATCGGTTCAGTCAATGATCAGTGAGCATCAGGAACTTCCGGTCTATAGTACCTATCCTTCCTGTATGATTTGTAGTGTGCATTCCTATAATTTTTACCCCTTTCGGCCTCACAGCTGCGCTCCTTCCTGCAAGTGAGGAGGTACAGCCTGGAACTGGCATCGCTCATCCTCTTCTCCTTCCAGCTCAGCACGGCTCTGGCCTATCTGGAGGGCAAGCGCTTTGTGCACAGGTAACTCCGCGCTGCTGTATTTACTGTCTGCCGGTAGCCCTGTTTATTAAGAGCTGCAGCCGGATTCTCCTGCAGGGACATCGCTGCTCGAAATGTCCTGGTGTCCAGTCTGGACAGTGTGAAGCTGGGAGACTTTGGACTGTCCAGATACATGGAGGACAGTTCTTATTATAAAGGTACAGCACAATACTCACGATTCGATTTGATTATGATTATCAATGCACCAATTCATCATGATGCAACCCATCAATTATTTAAACATTTACATCACATTATGTTTTAAAAAACGTCAGTGAGAATAGAGTTAAAGACTCGTTCACACATACATCTGAACCAGATGTGTGAACCTTCACTGGTCTTGCGATTCGATTCGATTATGATTATCAATGTACCAATTATCGATTCATCGTGATGCAGCCCATCAAATCTTTTCAATATTACATCACATTATGTTTTAAAAAATGTCAGTGAGAATAGAGTTAAAGACTCGTTCACACATACATCTGAACTAGAGGTGTGAACCCTCACTGGTCTTGCGATTCGATTATGATTATCAATGCACCAATTATCGAGTCATCATGATGCAGCCCATCAATTATTTCAACATTACATCACATAATGTTTTAAAAAATGTCAGTGAGAATAGAGTTAAAGACTCGTTCACACATACATCTGAACTAGAGGTGTGAACCCTCACTGGTCTTGCGATTCGATTATGATTATCAATGCACCAATTATCGAGTCATCATGATGCAGCCCATCAATTATTTCAACATTACATCACATAATGTTTTAAAAAATGTCAGTGAGAATAGAGTTAAAGACTCGTTCACACATACATCTGAACTAGAGGTGTGAACCCTCACTGGTCTTGCGATTTGATTACGATTATCTATACATCAATTATCGATTAATCGTGATGCAGCTAACCAATTTTTTCTTCACCCTATGTTTTCAAATACGTCAGTGAGATTGGAGTTCTGCACTGCATTCATACAGAATTGTCCATATCTGCATTGCGATGCATCAATTATGAGATGAAGTACTCTACTGTACAGAGTAGAGTCGAACTGATCCGGACATTAAAGCCCTTCTGCCCCTCAGCTTCTAAAGGAAAGCTGCCCATTAAGTGGATGGCACCAGAGTCCATCAACTTCAGGCGCTTCACCTCAGCCAGTGATGTGTGGATGTTTGGTGAGTGTGGGTGGGGCATCATGTGTGAGGGTATGATGTGGCAAGTGTGACTTGTGTGGATGACTGGAGTTTGTGACTTTGTCTGACAGGCGTCTGCATGTGGGAAATCCTCATGTACGGCGTCAAGCCCTTCCAGGATGTGAAGAACAACGATGTCATCGGACGCATCGAGAGCGGCGAGCGACTGGCTATGCCTCCTGCCTGCCCACCCACCCTCTACAGCTTGATGACCAAGTGCTGGACCTACGACCCCAGCAAGAGACCCCGCTTCACCGAACTCAAAGCCCAGCTCTGGTCAGTGAGGGTCACACAGACTCTGAAGGGTTCACAAGATCAGAGTAACACCAAGTTCAGGTCCGGGGTCCAAATCCAGGTCAGGAGTTCAGTATCACTCATCCCAGGTTCAATGATTTCCAAAGATTCAACAATTCATTCCACACTGAGACACGAATAACTCACACTCAGGATCACGGCCACTTCCTGTCATCAGTGTGGAGATTTTAAATGTAACAGACACAGACACACCACCACGTTTTACTCTGAATTCGTGACACGCCTGGAGTCACTTCTCAGCCTTGGACCTGTACTGGCAACAGCTGCTTTGGTGTGTGTGTGTGTGTGTGTGTGTGTGTGGTCCTCATCTTGTCTGGTCATGTATGATCTGACACAGAAAGGAGCAGAAAGTGTTTCTGGTCCCCACAAACAAGCGTTGCTCTTCACACACACATCCACACATAGTGGGTCTACAGGATCATCTGACTGGGACAGAGGTGTACTAGCGGTTAAGGAAGCGGCCCTGTAATCAGAAGGTTGCTGGTTCGAATCCCGAGCCACTGAGGTGCCACTGAGCAAAGCACCATCCTCACACACTGCTCCCCGGGCGCCTGTCATGGCTGCCCACTCAGGGTGATGGGGTCTTTAAATGCAGAGGACAAATTTCACTGTGTGCACCGTTTCACTTTTCAAATTTCACTGCAATGTTTCTGCTCCCCAGCATCATTCTGGAAGAGGAGAAGCAGCGGCAGGAGGAGCGCAGCAGAACGGAGGGCAGGCGGCAGGTCACTGTCTGCTGGGACTCAGGAGCAGACGAGGCTCCGCCCAAAGTAAGTCAGTGCGACACACCCACAGGTGCATACTGGGACCTGCCCAGTCCTTACAGACAAGACTCAGTCCAACCCATCGTGTTATAGAAGATTTACAGCATTATCCAGAGCGCATTACAATCAGTAGTGACAGGGACAGTCCCCCTGGAGACACTCAGAGTTGCTCAGGGACACAATGGAACACTGAGAGAAAAAAAAAATGGAAGTAATCTGTCACACCTTATATTTTAGCATTGCTGTAATGTGAGCAAACCTGCTGTCAGTAGCATTATAGTAAAGTAAAAAAATACTCATAAGCATAAATTAGTTTAAAAGAGCAAACTAATATTTTTAACTACTGTGATGAGAAAAACTAATTAAACAAATGACAGCTATGGTTTACTTTTTTATGCTTTACTGGTTTATAGGCGAGTGTGTTACTAGGCTACTACCACCCTACATTATTCAGATTATACATATGTGTCCAGTTACACACAATTGTAGCACAAAAACAAGTGTGTGTACTTGTGTGTGTGTTGACTGCCAAGTGACTCTTCTCTCCTGTCTGCCGTTTTCTGTGCTGCTGTTGATCTGATGAGGTATTTCAGGTACTTTGCCTGAGATTGTTTTCCTGACTGAACCCCTCAGGTTCCTCTGACCTCTTACCTTCTGTGACCCCTCTATACAAGCAGCTGCATTACCTATCCCCCCAACACATCTCCTTAAACCCCAAAACATCTCTACAACCTCCCAACACATCTCCTTAACAGCTCAACGTGTATTTACCCCTAACACAGTTCCATCAGCTCAGCTTGAGAATGTGGGCGTATTTAGAATGTGTGTGTGTGTGTGTGTGTGTGTGTGTGTGTGTGTGTGTAGCCCAGCAGACCTGGTTATCCCAGTCCACGTTCCAGCGAGGCATTCCATCCCAGCCCCAAGCACATGGGCATGCAGAACCAGTATCAGGTAAAGACCACTGTAGTTCGTATGCAAACATCCATTCATACATCCATGCATATATTTCCTTCAGGAAGCTGAGGTGTGTGTGTGTGTGTGTGTGTGTGTGTGTGTGTGTGTGCATGTGCTGTTACTGTAGGTGTCAGGATATCTGGGTCCCCACACCTACCCGCCCCACGTCCACGGGATCGACTCTCACTGGAACAGCGGCAGACCCTCCCCTGACACGCCCACCTGGTCCAGCTGCACTGAGGTGAGGTGTGGATTCGGTTATTGATGGGTGTGCGCGTGTGTTTCTTTGCTTTAATGACGTGTGTGCGTGTGTGTACAGGACTCTGGTGTGTGCGCTGTAGAGGAACAGATGAAGCAGATACAGGAAGAGCAGCACTGGCTGCAGCAGGAGGAGGGGCCTTTCTTGGTAATGGCGCGTCAACTCAGCGAGAGAATTCTTCTCCACCTGTCTTCTTACTCCTTCTCACAGTACTAGGTGTAGTACAGGCAGTGTAAAGATGGTGGTGTGTGTGTTAAACATGAGCAAATTTCCGTAACCAGTCCTAACTGGACCTACATTAACTGTGGAATCTGATGAAGATGCCTCGGGTGTTGTCTAATCCAGGAATGTTAAGTGCCAATGCGTGATGTACTCAGGTGAGTGATGGGAATTCATCCGTAATTACTGGTGGCTGAAGAACGGAGGAAACGGTTACTCAACCGATTATTCATCGCGTCGGGTGGAGGGAGAAAAGGGGCGTGGCCAGGCAGGATTCAGAATCTCCCTGCTCCAGCGGACAGAACTCACACCACACACTCACACACCACAGTGCGCCATGCAGGCCTTCAGATCCTGCTTCGTGAAACCGGTACGGATGTAGCGACGTGACGTATGGACGTGCAGATGTAGCGAGGTGATGCTGAAGAAGAGCGCGTGTGACATTCTTCCGCCCTCATTTTCTCCACCCGTCTGTTTCTCTGTACAGAAGCCTGACGTGAGGAGGTCCAGAGACGACTCCAGCCACCGGGGATCGGTAGGTTACAGTTTTATTCTACATTAGTGTAACAAGTGTGCAAGTGCCGATATGTAGGCCTTTCTCGGACAATATTTCTGACCCGGCACAAAAGGTGCTGATCTTGTTCACTAGTGTAGGGCATTTTCAGGATTTACATAAATGGATGAAAGGACCACTTGATAGTTATCTGAAAGTTAACTGAGTTCTGTCCTTATCGCCAGGTTGAAAATAGTGCACCCAATCCTAAACCAAAATCCCATGAAGAGGTGTGTTTACCTCAAGTGTGTGTGTGTGTGTGTGGGGGCATTTTGGTTGAGTGACTAGTCTTGACCACTCTGACTGCCTTTTCTGTGTTCTTAAGACAGGAAACCAGCATGTCTACCAGCCTGTGGGAAAAGGTAAGGAGAGGGTATGGGTTTAAGGTGGGAGTGCAGGATTAGTGGTGGATTCGTGGATTAGTGGCCTGTTGGCGCTGTATGCATGTCATTCAATCAGTCAATCTTTATTTATATGGCACTTTTTATAATGTATATTGTCACAAAGCACCTAAGAAATAGATCAGTACAAAAGCCCCAGGTGAGCAAGCCAGAGGCAACAGGGGCAAGAAGAAATAAAAACTCCCTCCAAGAGGAAGAAAAACCTTGAGAGGAACCAACACTCAGCAGCGTAGAGTCCCAGCAGGTGACTATCGGATGGGGTCAGCAGAGGGCCAAGTAGGACAGTCCATGGAGGTCGGCCAGGTCACGTGACCACTCCCCAGGCAGGATATACCATCCACAGTGGAGTGGATGGCGAAGGGAAGAGAAAAGTGAAGCGTTAGTGATGAGTTGTGACAGTAACTGAACAGAGAACTAGACATTTCTGGCGACACTGACTACTGCAGCGTTACTTATGCTGAGGGGCGTGTTGTTAATGGTTTTTAGACTGGATACTGATACTGCATCTGAATCCCGTACGTTCCTCGGAAGATTGTTCCAAGATTTGGGGCTCTATTAGCAAATGCTGTATTTCCAGCAGTGACCTTGCATACACTGGGAACAGCAAGTACGCCTTCTCCCAGAGAACGAAGGCAGCGTGGTGGGTTATGAGGGACTAGGAGGTTAAAAAGATGAACTGGAGTAATAAGCAGGTGATAAGCAGAATCTTGAAGTCAAAACGGAACTTACCTGTAAGCCAATACATTTACAGCATTTACCAGACGGCCTTATCCAGAGCGACTTACAATCAGTAGTTACAGGGACAGTCCCCCACTGGAGACACTCAGGGTTAAGTGTCCTGCTCAGGGACATGATGGTAGTAAGTGGGGTTTGAACCCGAGTCTTCTGGTTCACGGGCGAGTGTTTTACTCACTCACTCACTCATGTGTGGCAGCATGGAAGCCAATGCAAAGAATACAATAACTGTGGCTGCAGAGTTTTGGACGAGCTGAAGTTTATTAAATGAAGCAGCAGAGCAACCAGAAAACAGAGAATTACAGTAATCCAGTCTGGATGTTATGAATGTGTGAACTAATCTCTCTGCGTCAGAGATGGAGAGACGCTTCCGAACTCTAGCAATGTTCCTTAGGTGGAAGTACGCTGTCCTGGAAATATTTTGAATGTGACATTCAAATGACAAATCAGCACCACAATTCTTTACAGATGTACCAGGGCCAGAAAAATTCTAATCTGCCCCATGTCTACGGATGAACTGACCAAGTGGCAGCATGTACACTGAAAATAACAAAGGGCGTGTCATATCTCTTATGTACATGACCTATTAACTTCTCTCTCTCTCACTCACACACACACACACACACACACACACTCACACAGCACAATATGCCTGTTTTAATATCAATGATCTATGCCCCCTTCTCTTATCTTATCAGACACACACAAACCTGAACGGTTCCTCCTACAATATACACAATAACAATATACATACACACACACACACACACACACACACACACACACACACACACACACACAGATGAACTGGAGTAATAAGCAGGTGAATAAGCAATATTCCCGTTATTCATATCAATGTTCTCCTGCATCATGTCTTGTCCTGTTGCACCCAGGTACGACTTGATTATGAGAAACGTATCACGTATTAACACACTACTTCATCTCCAAGTGTCTCGCTGTTTCTCTGTTCCCAGTTGTCCTGTCCTGCACTGTGGACGGTTTGCATGCCAACACTTCTGTCCTCTTCTGTTTGTGCATGGTGCACCATGGTCCTGGAGAGACATTTCACTATGTACTGTGCTAGAAAAAAAACTCCTTTCTCCTCAGATCAGACAGGACCTCCGAAGAAGCCTCCCCGTCCTGGAGCTCCTTCACACCTGACCAGAGCGGTGGCCATGGCCCCCACAGACAGCAGCTACAATGAGGGGGTGAAGGTAACCACACGTCTTTGCTTCCTTCACCAGTATGCCTCAATCAGTGGAATGAGAGAACGTCTGCTACCCAGTTCTCGACTGACGGACCGTTTTCTCTTTCAATTTGCATGTTCTCCTTCAATCTTGAACCTGCGGATCTGTCTGTAGCCCTGGAAGGTGAGAGCCCGCCTGTCTGTCAGCAGTGTTCAGATAGTGTTCGCCATCTTGTATTTTGTGTTGGTGATCCCTTTTCCTGTGTGGACAGATTCAGCCCCAGGACATAAGCACGGGTCCTACAGCAAACCTGGACCGGTCCAGTGATAAAGTTTATGAAAATGTGACTGGGCTGGTCAAGGCTGTCATCGAAATGTCCAGCAAGATCCAACCAGCGCCTCCAGAGGAGTACGTCCCAATGGTGAAGGTGAGTGTGCGTGATGGTGGAAGCTCCACCTTCAGTCCCAGTTTCTAACACGTATCTGAAGCAGGTCATGTTTTTTTCAGGAAGTGGGTTTGGCTCTGAGGATGCTGTTGGCCTCAGTGGACGAGACAATCCACGTCCTGCCTGCTAGCACACACCGCAAAGTAATCCTTAACACCAGCGCTAACATTACCACATAGTAAAACTGACACAACCACTCTTATATTAACACTGACATGAACATTCACACTCATATAAGCACTAACATGGTTATCCTCACATTAACACTGATGCTACGATTCATGCTCACATTAATAGTGACATTAACATTCACACTCATATTAATACTGAAGCGAACAAAAACAATGATGTTGACATTCACACTGATATTAACACTGACACTAATATTAAAGGTCCCTTATCATGAAGATGTGACTATGTGCGAGGATTGAACATTAATACGAGTTCCCCGAGCCTGTCTATGGTCCTGCGGTGGGTGGCTAGAAATGGCGAAAGGTGTAAAGAGCGGTTTGGCCGTTCTGATTCGCTGTTCGGAGAGCAGATTGGGAATTTGACAAGTTGAATGGTGTTGAATGGCGGATGCCCGCTCAACTTCCCAACTTCCATAGGCCGCTACAGGTTCCCAGTTAAAGCAACAGACACTGAAACGGTGCATCCTGGGAAATCTCATTGTGGGACTGGATCAAAGTGGCTGTAATTCTGCACCAAGAGACGTCAGATACAGTATTAGGGGACCGACAAATCATGTCAGGGGACCTTTAATGCACATCCTCACATTTACACTAACACTAATGTTACCACTGACGTTAACATTCACGTGACTCTGCTCTACCAGTGAAGATGTCCTTGTGATCTGCAGGTGGAGATGGCACAGAAGCTGCTAAACTCTGATTTGGCCGAACTGATCGGTAAGACAAAGCTGGCGCAGAAGTACGTGATGACCAGCTTGCAGCAGGACTACAAGAAGCAGATCCTGACCGCTGCACACGCACTCGCGGTCGACGCCAAGAACCTGCTGGACATCATCGACCAAGCACGGCTGCAGATGGGGCAGCCACAGCCTCACTGATGGGTGTGTGAGTGAGCGAGCGAGCGAGAGAGAGAGAATGCTACACCAGCGTGCTGGAGTCCCCTACTTTGGGGGCTACCAGAAGCGATGTCACTGCATCTCTGCTGTGGAATCTTGCGGCTGGTGCTGGATGAAGATCCTCCAGGGGTTCCGTAGACGTTGGCCTTAACGCTGCTGCTGCTGCTGCACTGTGGGATGCTGTTTGCTGAACATTGAATCATTGTCCTCTTTCCCACGGAAACATGCGATGACGGATTCTCTGCTGGTCACTGCATGGACTTCCCCTCCATCTGTTGTAAATTGAAAACATTTAATTTATTCCATGGCTGCTCTGGTTCGACCTGAATAAGGACTGATGGGTCTGATGCCTTTGGGTCTCCTACCCTTTTGTTTGTATGTGCTTCCACGTAGCTCTATCTTGTACATGTAGCAGGAAAAACGGATGATATTTTAATGAAATGAATACCTTATTGCTCGTTTTTGTCAGCATTAAGTTGATAAATGTACAATAACTCTTTAAAGGTCGATGAAGAAAATCGGAGGTGACCCCTGCAGGGAGTGAGAGAGAAGGTGAAATCAAGCAAAGAAAGAAAGTAAGAAATCTTACGTTAAAAATGTTATAAAGATCGCACCAGCAAAAAAGGAAAAAAGAAATCGGATCGTGTTTAACCCTCTGTTATGTGATCTTCGTTGGCTTCCGGTGTCTATAAAATGTATTTACTGAATTACCTTCATAAATGACGGACCTTATAACCATCTACACTTTCTCTAGGATTAAAGAGGTGCCAGATGTCAGAATGCCCAGATTCAATAAGAAATCTGGTGGGGATGCAGCTTTTATTTATTGTGCTGCGAACCTTTTGAAAGCATTATCCATAGCTGTCTATCGTTTTTGGTCTACACCGCACTATTTTATTTTATTTTTTAAACTTTAGTTTGTTACTTTTTTATTACTTTTTCCCCCCCTGGTTTATTGTCTGTGGGGGGTTCAAGTCCCAAAGGTGCCACTGAGGTCCCTTTGAGCAAGGCACCGTCCCCCACGCACTGTCACCAAGGGTGATGGTTAAATACAGAGGACACATTTCGTTGTTCTGCACCGCGTACCGTGCTGTTTCAAAATACACTTTTCACTTTCTATTTTAAATATCCGTTTATTTAAATGATTTCACTTTTTTTTTTTTTCTTCCCTTTAGTTTGTTTTACATGGATTTTACATAAAGCACTTTGAGTTGCATTTCATGTATGAAAGGTGCTACATCTAAATAAAGCTTCTTCTTATGTGACCAGGGCAGAAGAGACCCAATCTGTTCTCCTTCCACTCTACACAGGATCTACACAGGTGTAGAAACAGACTAAAACCAGTTCTGTAGCTCAGAACCAGCCCATGATGGCTCAACAAGGTTTTGCCCATTCAGGGGTTCCTTCAAATGTTGGCCAAACAACGTATTATACTTTTACTTTTTAAGACCGAAGTATGCAAAGTGACTGGATATTTACTGCAATATTTTCAATAAAGTTACTTTCAAAAACAGAATACTTTTTAGAAGATGTCTGCTACGATATGAAAAATTTTAATCTGCATAAATTATCAATATTAAATAAAATTCCGAATAAAATCCATTACTGTGTAATGAGACAGAAATGTGAATATGTTACATAATGCTCACTCACATCACAGCTGGGCATGTAAACGGGACACGATTCCCATTCTCGTCCATTTTAAAAGACCACGCCCTCCGAAGGACTGACCCTGGAATTGAGACGTGGCTCCAGGCAGATGTGCTGGAAGTGACATTCGTTTCACACTAGGGGCCATAAAGCGGGGGAGACGTGGTCCCGGGAGTGTGTCGTTTGGTTAATAAAAGGTCTCGTCAGTAACGGTGGTCTTTGGTGACCCAGCTCTGGCAGCAGAACATAGACAACATAATGCCTGCTGCATTGTTATTGTCATTTTTTATTTCAGTTTACCCACCAACACATTCATAAAACAGAACAAAAGCACAGAACAAAATACACTTCAAAATGCAAAAAAAAAACAATAATCCTAGATATTCATTTATTAACTTAATCAGTTTAGTAATAATAAGTCCCTGCCCCTATTAACAATACACAGCAGTAAATCCATTGAAATAAATGACATGAAACACGTAGAGTGTGGAGTTAAACCGGGCTTTTTTAGACGCTCAGCAGCACCGTGACGCAGCAGAGAACGGCGCCGAGGAGCCTCCGGTGCGGCTGGACGCCGGAGGCCGTGTTGTAGTTGCACAGGTAGGAGGAGCAGCAGGACACGCGGTTCCCGTTCCCTGCGCTGTCCACTTTGGCGCTGGACGCGGCGCCGCTGCACGTGGCCCTGCTGGCACACTGCTTCACGATGGCCGACACCTTCCCTGCGGGTTACCCACAATTCACTGGCTGTTAGATGTGGCCGCTGTAACTGTCTTCCTTGTTCGTGTCTTTATTCACCGCAGGGCCCACATTTACTTTACGATAAAGAACTTTTTCGCACCAAAAACAGCACATGCCATTTTGTGATCTTTGCCAATTTCAATATTGAAAGATCACCTTGTCCATGCACAGACTTTAAAGACTGCAAAGAGTCTTTAATGAAATGTTGTTTATGTAATTACTTTTTACCGGCGGCTACGTGGTGCGGACAAATTGACCTTCTGATGTTGACTAAATGCACATAAACTACGGATTCTGTGCACAAAATGGCAGCCGCTTACGTCAGTTTAGTGCTCTCTTGCTTCTGTTATCTTTCTGTTGAACTGGATGGCACAGAATGGCACGTGTCTCAGGTCTGACATGAACAGGGCCGGGCGGGCAGACGTTATGGCTCATATAAAGTTTTTATTATTATAGCAACACGGGTTTCCGTTTCAGTATATGAATCGAACGAATTATAATCAGTCTGAGATCTGAGTTGAGGTCTCACACACCAAAACCTGCAGAGTATAAATGCATCTTTATTTGTTCATGCAAAGTAAAGGCTGGAACCACACGTACCAGAAGATTTTATCAGAGACAAACCGGTTCCGAACACGCGATGGAACTCGTGGAATCTCAGGAACTACGCAACATTTCCCCAGTATGAAACCAGGCGGTTTCTGTTGATGTTGGAACATTCTCGTCCGTCCAGTTCTAATGGTAAATATCGCCAACAACAGACTTCTACCGCGATTCATGAACAGAACTTCTCAGCTTCTGGGGTCCCGGGTGTGTGGAGGTGCAGGTCTTACCCATGGTGTCCACTGTGGTCATGCAGGTGTCCAGCGGGGGGCTGCAGTCCTGTGTGTTCTGGGTACAGCCTGCATTGGTGGTCGAGGCGCTGCACACGTAGCACTTCAGCCCTTCAGCTGCAGCACAAACACCTCACATGAGCGTCCACACACACACACACACACACACACACACTCACACACACACGTGCGCAGTTCCAAAGTTTCTGCGGGGACGGGAACATCCCTTTTCTCCAGGTTCTCCTGTGCAGAACCCTCACCTGTCTGGATGCTGAGGCCAAGCAGAAGCAGCAGTGCCGTTCGAGTCCTCATAGTGCCTCACTTGTGTGTGTGTGTGTGTGTGTGTTTGCTCTGTGGGTGAGAACAGTCAGGTCCACCCATCATCACATTTTTTTCACCTTTGTACTGTCGGTTACTCCACAGAGACATGACAGTCTTGTGTGGGAGGTCACATGACCTGCACACGCCTCCCCGAGTGAGGACTTAATCACCCGTTATCCCTGTGTGTGTGTGTGTGTGTGTTTGCTGCCGAAACACACACACACACACACACACACACACGTACAGTCATTCAGATGCTGTGATGTAAACAGACCTTAAACAGGACGGCCCTGTTTTGAACACAATGAAAGTGTCACCATGGCTCCGCCCCCTTGACTGGAGACGTCTGGTCAGGGCGGTGTCGGTGGTCTAGACTGTGCTGCTCCTTACATCACGTGACGGAATGTCTGAGGGCCGGAGAACAACCCCGACACCAAACCTTTTCATTGTCCTCGCTGATGTTTACAATTTATTAATATATTTACTTTTGAAATATACTGATAATAATTATAAGCCAGTTAAACCAGCAGCAATTCAAGATGAGAAAATGCCCATATACAGAACTATAGGTACATTTCAATTGAACTAACCGTATTAAGCAAATCTGGAACATTTGCGGTTATGCGTCAGCGTGGTGCTGGTTTGTGGATGGCACACTGGTTACGATGAATGAATGAACCTGCAGTAGATCAGCTGACATGATGAACAGCTCAGAATAAACTGTGGTGTGGTGCTCTCTGCTACCCCCTGCTGTTCATGCTGATCAGTTGTCCCCTGTGTCCCAACATCACAGTCAGATCACATGGAGCATGAATACCAACACGAATCCACTGTCAAGCAGCGCTGGGCAACGATTTCATCCATACCTGCAGAGATGAAGTTATCCCTTCTGGATCTGTGACGCCTGGGTCACAGACGGCTGGTTTCAATGTGCTTACAGTAGCCCTCCCCAAGTTCTCCACACCGCCCCTCTGCTACGTTCCCAGTACTCCGGTACTGCTCGCCTGGTCCCTCCATCTCTGAAGGTAAAAGGAAGACGCTCATCTAGACTCTTCTCCGTCTTGGCCCCTCGGTGGTGGAATGAACTTCCAGCTGAGTCACTGAGCACCTTCACACGGCAAGTCAAGACCTTCCTCTTTAGAGAAGATTTAGATGAACTTGGAAGCATGTTGTAAGTCACTCTGGATAAGCATCTACATTTTCTTAAAATGTAAATGTAGATGCTTTCTGATGCATGGGGGGCCATGGAATATTATAATGAACCCTTTAACATTCTGAGTGTGTTTTGAGTGAGGACATCTCAATGAATAATGTAACTCAACCTGAATAACTCCATCACAACAACTTATATATAAAAAAAACTATAAACTATGCTGTTATTGTTATAATAGGTACATAAAAATGTGTTTTTTTTTCTTAGTGTGGGCCTTAAAGGGTTAATGGTTTCCTCCTGTTTTACAGTAGACTGGAAACCTTTTCAATCCAGTGTTGGACCATCTGTTCTTCACCGTTCACCTCCTTTTGAACAACAGGCTACAGTTAAACGGGCAGAGAAGGGACACTTACAACCTGGGGACATATGCAAATAGTGGTGGAGACAGATTCGGTACAACCAGTTCTTGTATGTACAGTTGAAACCATCTTACTGTTTGATATGAAATCATACAAAACCTTTTCAGTTTTAGGCCCGTTCGGATTCCCAAAATAATTTCTATTTGCTAAATGCCAAAATAATGTGTGAGATAGTTTTCTTGATTTTTTTTTATTACTCAAAAGTTTTCATATATTTGCTTCGTATTTGGTAGAATTGCCTTTAAACTGAATGACTCGACTCACACGCTTTGGGTTTCCTTCCACAAGCTTCTCACAACAGTTTAACGGGATTATGGCCCATTCCTCCTGACAGAACTGGTTTGTTGGCCGTCTTGCTCTCACACGTCTTTTCAGCTCTGACCACAAATTTTCTATGGGATTAAGATCAGGGCTTTGTGGTGGCCACTCCAAAACATCGACGTTGTTCTCCTTAAGCCACTTTTTAAACAATTTGGCAGTTTGCTTGGGCTCGTTGTCCATTTGGAAGACCCATTTGCGTCCAAGCTTTAACTTCCTGGCTGATGTGTTGAGATGCTGCTTTAACATACTGTTCTTCTTTCATGACTCCATCTAGTTTGTGACGTGCACCAGTCCCTCCTGCAGCAAAACACCCCACAACATGACGCTGCCACCTCCGTACTTCACGGTTGGGATGGTGTTCTCAGGCCTCCCCCGTTTCCTCCAAATATGACAATGTTTGGTCAGACAACAGGACATGTCTCCAGAAATTAGGGACTTTGTCCCTGTGTGTATTTGTGTAAAGTCAGTGTAATCTGGCTTTTTTAGTACAGGACTCGTTTCACTGTAGATAGTGATCCACTCAGACCAGCTTCAGCCAGCATCTTCTCAAGGTCTTTTTTTATGATCTGGCATTTATACGCACATTCCGCACCAGGACACGCTCATCTCTCGGACTCAGGAGCCGCCTCCTTCCTGAGCGGAATGGTGGCTGGACATTCCCATGTTGTTCATACTTGTGTATAACTGTTTAAGATGAACAGATGAACGTGGCACCTTCAGGCATCTGGAAGTTGTGGAGGTCCATAATTCTCTTCCTGATGTCTTTAGACTTTCCGATGGTGTCGTAAAGGAAGCAGTGTGTGGAGGTGTTCCTTTAAATACATCATCATTATTGGCTTCTCATCGCTTCTCTCTTCTATTACATGTCCATCACATTGGCTTTTGGCCAATTTGGCATTGGGCTTTCCCAAATAGTTTAAAGACGTAGTAACCGTAGTGTATGTGAACTTTTGACTTTGAAGAAAGTAATAAAAAAATCTCAAAAAAATTCTCACACATTATTTTGACATTTAGCAAATAGAAATGATTTTGGGAATTGGAACGGGCCTAAAACTGAAAGGGTTTTGCATGATTTCATTTTCAAGATAAAAAAAAAAAAAAAAGTTAGCGCAGCTATTAGAAAGCAGTGATGTACCACTTACGGTACATGACCTTCTATGAACAAGAACTGTGGTCTCTTCGTATTTTAACTGCTGTCAGTTAAACAGCCTTTTTAGAGTCAGGGAAGACTGACTATAAATTCATACCGTTTTTTTATATTTAAACCATCAAAATAAATGATGCTCTCTCCAAGTGTGTCAATTCATATTTGATTTAGAAAATTGATGGTCTGAAGCCACTGTTGAAAGTTAGACCTGGATTTGAGGAACAATTGCATTGAGTTGCGGAATAAACTGTCCTGGGTGAGAATGAAAAAACACACAACTGGTGGAAAGATTTTAAAAAAAAATGTAAACACATAAAAATGTGAACACGTCAGCATTTTAAAGTATCAGATCATTGAAAATGAAGCAGTAACCGAAACAGGTACCAAAAGCAGCCATCACACATTCATGTAGAAAATGGAACGAAGCAGGCGGCCCACAAACACGGAACAGGAAGTTCCACAGGCCTCAGCAGCCATTAAACCACCTGGGATCAGGTGTGGGTGTAAGTTCAGCCCGATCACAGCTTTATCCTGAACACCGAGCGAGCTGAACGTTTTATTTGAATGAAAACAGAACCACACGATTCATGACTCTGATTCATACATAGCTGTGTAACCGGATTCAATGCCTTCTGGGAACAGTAGATTCATGTGCATGACTCCATCAGTTGTCCACGAGGGGGCGTGTCTTCCTCCTCTTCCTCATCGTCATCCTCCTCCTCATCTGGGTCAGGGTAGATCACCAGGAATGCCGCAGTCAGCAAGCCCAGGAAGGAGCCGCCCGATGCCACCACAGGTATGACTCTGACGGTGCCAACGGCGTCAACCACGGCGCCCAGCGCCGATGCCACCAGGATCTGAGAGATGTACACCTGGCAGGACAGGATGGCGCAGTCAATGCCGAAGCCCCGCCTGGAGTTTCCTGGACTGTGCTCCACGTACTGCGGGATGGACAGAGAGGAGTCGGGTTCTAAAGTTCTGATAATCACATGATTCACCAGAATGGATCTAGTAGAGGTTTGAACCTTCACTGACATCACGATTCGATTTTTCTACTTTACAACTTTTAATACAACAGCGAGATGAGAGTTAAGGCCTTGTTCACACGGACATCTGAACCAGGCGGCTTGTCTCCAGGGGGGGACTGTCCCTGTAACTACTGATTGTAAGACGCTCTGGATAAGGACGTCTGGTAAATGCTGTAAATGTAAATGTCAATCATTTACATTTACATTTACAGCATTTATCAGACGCCCTTATCCAGAGCGACTTACAATCAGTAGTTACAGGGACAGTCCCCCCCTGGAGACACTCAGGGTTAAGTGTCTTGCTCAGGGACACAATGGTAGTAAGTGGGATTTGAACCCGGGTCTTCTGGTTCATAGTCGAGTGTGTTACCCACTAGGCTACTACCACCTACTATCGAGTGCAATGACAAAGTGCACAAAAAAAGTCCAATGGCGTTCAGAGGGCGTTCGTTCAAACGTCCGTGTGGACGAGGCCGTACTCCAGCCCAGATCAGGCCGCCACAGTCACTACCGGCACTACGTCTTAACTAGAACACCACCAGACAACGTCATTACGGATAAAAAAAACGCTCACGTTCTGCACGCCTTCGTCACGATGCATCGATTACGAGATTCATTTCAACACAGACCAACATTAAGCACGTTTTACACTGACCTCCTTAATCTCATGGTACTGTCCTAGTAACGCGTATGGGCAGTACGAGATGCTCATGGAAATGATTCCCATGGTGCTTATCATCACCATGGCAACGTAGACATTTGGAATCGATGCCATGACGGCGGTTCCCACGGCGAAGCTTAAGGTGCCCAGCATGTAGATGACCCTGATGCTGAGGTCGTAGTTGTCCAGGTACTTCTGTAGGACAGCTGCGATGGACATGTAAGAGAAGAGAGAAGCGATGAGAAGTTCTTCCGCGGTCAGCAGGAGGCGGTGGGGCCTCGCGGTACCTGAGCAGACGGCGGCCATCGCGGCGTAAATCACCAGCCCCCAGCAGCCCATCTGGACGCCACGGTTGTAGTTCTGCAGGGCCGTCGAGTTTCCAGCAGCCTGACCAGGAAGAGAAAAACACACACACATGGAACATGGTCCTAACCGGTTCTAGAACCCTGGAAAAACCGCCCTGCTTGTCTGATTTACCGTGGGGTCCCCATCATAGATGACTTGTCCCATGAAATCAGTGTAGAAGACGGCCTGGGCGATGATGGAGAACCAGGTGAGGAGGTGGCATAGGCAGAGGCGCAGCAGCTGTGGTGGCATCTTCAGCATGGACAGCCACAGAAGCTTGACCGTGGTCCCCGTGTCTTCGTCCTCGCTCTCCTCGTCCTCTTTGCATTTGGGCTGCGCCCCACCGGTCCTCCCAAACCGACGCCGGACCCGCTGGGTCAGCTTGTCCAGGTCACTCAGGCTGCGTGAGGACGTGATGGCCGAATTCAGTCGGGCGGGGCCGGTGTGGGCACGGGGGCGGCGGGGCCGCTGGAAGCCCACCCGCCCATGGTAAGCGAAGGTGAAGGATGGTTGTCTGTAGAAGGACGGGTGGCGCCTCCGTCCGGTCGGGCTGTGGAACTGACGCGCGCCCGGCTTGATGACACCATTATCTGGGGTCTGGGAGCTGAAGGCAGTCAGCGCTCCATTGGCTGGTTTATTGGCTTCGGAGGCCACGCCCTCAGAGCTGATTGGCTCCCACTGCAGCAGAGAGGTCTGATTGTCTGATTGACGGTAAAGCTCAGGGTCGCCCTCCGGCAGGTAGAGGGTGCTGGAGCCCAGGTCCAGGCCCAGGTGCAGGTCCAGGTCCAGGTCAAGCTCAATGGTGGCGTCTGGCATGGCCAGCACAGAGTCGCTCTTACTGCGCACCATGTCCATGAAATCCATCTCCGCGTGCTCCGCCTCCTCCTCCCTTATGAGGTACAGCTCCGTCAGAGGCCGGGACGCTGGGGCCACGGAGAGATCGTCCCCATCCTCCTCCTCCAGACCACCTGACCGGCAGGGAGAGAAGGATTCCTCCTTAATGCTGAAGAGGTGCAGCGCTACGGCGATGATGAAGACAATGGAAGCGAAGAAGAACAGGACCTGCTGCTGCGTATGGAAGACCTGTCCAAGAGCAGTGTTGGTCCAGTCCAGACCGCTCAGCATATAGCCAAGAGCACCACCCAAACCTGGCAACAAACACGTTACATAAATTATAGGATTACCCTGCAGAGGGCAGTCAGGACTGCTGAGAGAATCCACTCTGGACCCCTCTCACCCAGCACACCGCCATCTGGTCAACCCTACAAGGCGCTTAGCACCAAAATGACCAGACACGGGAACAGTTTCTTCCCCCAGGCAGTCCATGTCATGAACAATTACCAATACACGTGGTACAAGCAACGCTAAAATACATTATTTATTAACACACACACTTCATTTCATATTTGCACATATCACCATACCTGTACAAACACATCATACCTGGTCATACCTGAATATCTTGGGTGAGACGAAAGTTACACCGCCCCCTACAGGCCTGGCATACATACTACAGCGCATTCTTTCACCAATGTGTGAATATTCCGTGAGAGCCAGAGATCAAGTACCTGCTGAAAAGGCATGGACATTAAGGGCCATGTCCTGTTCTTCACTGTCAGCCACATCAAGCAGATAAGCCCTGATTGGACCCTCGGATGCATCAGCGCTGAAGTCCAGCACAACAACACCCACTACAGTCAGCACAATTCCGATTGGCTGGTTTCCGGTCACATCTCCAATACTCAGACCTGAAAAAGAAAAATGTATGTACTTGTTTATTCATTTCCCATACTGGGCCTGAGGAACCAGGTGGTTCTGTTCTGGCACGGCAGAATTTATTTAGATCTCATCTTTTATAAAAATGTATACATGTATACATCACTTATATACACTTGTTATGAATAACTGAGTTCAATGACTCAAATTCCCATTCATAGATTAAGACTAGTCCTAGACTAAAAGTCATTTTGCACGCAGAAGTTCTCTTTCAGTCTAGGACTAGGCTTAATCCATGAAACCGAAACTAACCCAGTGAACCCAACAAACAGGAAGATGCAGAGTTCCTCTCTCTGCAATCAGCACTTTCTTGGAAGCCAGAAGATGCACATGAAGTCACATGAGTGAAGAAAATGGTGAAGTCATGTGGTCAGGAAGGCAAAGAAATGCACCAGCTACATTCCCAAGGATACTCACAACAAAGGAATCGCAAAACCTTCCGATCAATCTGCTGCCGAGGTGTTCCTGGCTGGTGTTTGGATATCACCGATCCCGAGTACCGACTTATGTGTACAACGTACGCTCGGTCCAGTGTGAACTTTGACTATTTTGAAGTTTAAACTGCTGGATATCTATCGATCTATGTACTAATATTTAAATAAACTGTCTTAGTGCAATATAACATTTATGCAAATACACAGATACCCTGCAACCGTGTTGCAGGTCTCATTTGTTAACTCGCTTACCGGGCCGGCTTTATAATAAAGTCGGTTTCCGTCTCGGCTTTATTATTAAGCCGCTTACCGGGCCGGCTTTATTATAAAGTCGCTTTCCGAACCGGCTTTATTATAAAGTCGCTTTCCGGAATGGCTTTATTATTAACTCGCTTACCGGGCCAGCTTTATTATTCGTTATTAACTCGCTTACCGCGTCGGCTTTATTATTAAGCCGCTTTCCAGGCCAGCTTTATTATTAACTCGCTTTACGGCCCGGCTTTATTACTTAGCCGCTTTACGGCCCGGCTTTATTACTTAGCCGCTTTACGGCCCGGCTTTATTATTAACTCGCTTACCGGGCCGGCTTTATTATTAACTCGCTTACCGGACCGGCTTTATTATAAAGCCGCTTTCCGGACCAGCTTTATTATTAACTCGCTTACCGAACCGGCTTTATTATAAAGTCGCTTTCTGGAACGGCTTTATTATAAAGTCGCTTTCTGAACCGGCTTTATTATAAAGTCGCTTTCCGGAACGGCTTTATCATTAACTCGCTTACCGGGCCAGCTTTATTATTCGTTATTAACTCACTTACCGCGTCGGCTTTATTATTAAGCCGCTTTCCAGGCCAGCTTTATTATTAACTCGCTTTCCGGCCCGGCTTTATTATTAAGCCACTTTACGGTCCGGCTTTATTACTAAGACGTTTTCCGGCCCGGCTTTATTACTTAGCCAGTTACCACGCCGACTTTATTACTAAGCCGCTTTACGGCCCGGCTTTATTACTTAGCCACTTTACGGCCCGGCTTTATTACTTAGCCACTTTACGGCCCGGCTTTATTTCTAAGCCGCTTTACGGCCCGGCTTTATTTCTAAGCCGCTTTACGGCCCGGCTTTATTATTAACTTGCTTACCGAGCCGGCTTTATAATAAATTCGCTTACCGGGCCGGCTTTATTATTAAGCCGCTTTCCAGCCCGGCTTTATTATTAGGAGCACCAGAAGTCTCACCGATCAGGGATCCGTTGAGGAACAGCGTGATGCCGAGCAGCACCCCCACACACAACATCAGGATGAAGGGACGCCTCCTCCCCCAGCGCAGCCTGCACCGGTCGCTGGCCGAGCCAATCAGGGGTGTGAAGATGAGGCCCAGTATGGGACTGAGGAACCAGGTGAGACTGTAGTACTGTTCTGGCAGACCTGCAGGAGCACACCAGAACCACCACAGAGATCAGGGCAGATCATATATTCTATTGACGGCTCAGATATATATTTATATCATCCTCACTCTCATTAACACCGGCATCTCCAGCAGTAAGTGGAGTGAAAATGTCGGCAGATCTCTTCATCACGTGTTAAAACGGCTGAACCCGCACTCCGGTAGAGATGCTGAGTTATGGGGTTTTCCAAGTGGGAAGAAGTGCTCAAAACCACACTTCCTGTAACATGTGAATGATGAGGAAGCGCGACTGTGAGTCTCCTACCTATCAGCAGAAGGACGGGCGTGACCAGGGCGGTCTCCATGGCGTAGCAGAACTCCCTCCCGAACATCACCGCGCCGTGCATCACCCACCTCTGCAGCGGGACGTGCTGGGTGTGGTCCGAGGTGGAGGAGCCGTCCTGGCTGGCCGGGTCTCGGGCACCCGCAGCTCCGCTCGGACATTTGGCCGCAGCGGTGGCGTTGGACATGTCCTGCATTTGGATGGCATCAGAGTGACCGTTTTGAGGGGCCATAGCTTTCTGTTGTTCTGCCAGTTTCGCCTCCTGGGATCAAACCGTCCGAGACAAGCGTCCACAGTTGTCCTGCATGCCGGTGGTTGCCGTCCACCGCGCCGCCATGTCCTGGGAACGGCGTGGAGCAGCAGGCGGCTCCTCGCTGGGAGTCAAACATTAACCGTCTGGGGTGAAAAGTTTACAGGGAGAAACGTTACGTCACACACGCCGGACCTGCCGTCATCAAACATCTACCAGTCAGCGCCGGCGGTGGAGGCGAGGAACACGAGTGGCTGAACCGCCCACACACACACACACACACGTCATAAAACGGGCATTCACAAAATGTTCCTTTTTATGAATGAAAAAAGTATAAAACAGTTAACCGAACAAGCCTCCCTCTTGTTAACATAAATGAAGTTAAGGACTAGACCTCTTTTTATGCTCATTCTATCATTTCTGTTTCTCATCCTATTGAAGTTACTGTTTCATTTGACTATGCAGGTGTCCATGTAAGTTCTTTATACACTCGGACACACGCGTTTTTATTTACGCCATTTACCAGGCGCCCTTATCCAGTCAGTAGTGACAGAGACAGTCCCCCCTGGAGACACTCAGGGTTAAGGGTCCTGCTCAGGGACACGATGGTAGTAGGCAGGGTTTGAACCTGGGACTTTGCTCTGTGTCACCCACTAGGCTACTACCACACCTATACACACACACAAGTCATAAAATAAGGGCTTCAAAAGTCATTCTGAACAATGACAGCGCGTTGCACAACCCCACCTGCTCAGCAGGTTCTGGGGTTCCAACATCAGAACATGTTCTTCACCCTGCTGCAAAACCTGTGGCAGAGGGGTGGCGTGAAGGTCCCACACAGTACCAATCAAACATCCATCCATCCATTCATCTACCAACCATGACACACACGCTCCACCTCCATCCACCCAAACGACCCCTTCCGGGTCACAGGACCCCAGAGCCCGAGGTCGAGACGCGAGTAAGCCGGTTTTACCGTCGCAGTCCGGCTCGGCTCGGCTCGGCTCGGCTCGGCTGGGCTCTCCGCCGGTTGTTCGGTGCCGCCGCGCCGCGGAGTGGAGCGGAGACGAGCGACCGGGTTGCCAGGTGCGGACCAGCGACGGAGGCGCATCCCGGTCACTTGGAATGGCGTGACGTCACCCGCCGCCGAACGGAATTGTGGGTCCGTCTTGGATAGTTGCAGAATTTTAATATTAATGGTTTTTGAATATCGTGTTGTCATGAAGGGCGATAATACATAACTGCGTAAATTAGTCACAGGAGTAGACGCTCCGGGTTTAAAGTATTCATTTGAACTTTTTTTTTTTTCTCTCTATTTTACATAATCAATTTTATAAATAGACCTGTTTTTTAATCGTATATTTCTTAACCTAATTTTAGTTACTCGTGAGAAGTTCACACGCCACACATGCCCTTTCTCACGCTTATAAAGGATTCTCTTTACTGTTTCATTTCGTGTGAGAGTTGTTCAAGAAAATTATCTTTACTTAAGTTTTAGTAATTTAGAACATCAATTCCGGGTCACCTGCGCCTCTAACATTTACACTTTATGAGCATTCATAATCAGCAGACCATAAGTCGCTCAAACCATTACATTTACCGCACAGAAATTGAATTGACACATTGCCGTAAGTCTTGAACCGTCTGCGGCATCTGAAAGCGGAGGAGCGCGTTTTCTAGTGATATTCGCGTCATTACGGTAATCCATCGCCGACGTCACTGCAGCCGCGGGAATTCGAAGGCTGGTTCCCGGAAGAGGAAGCGAGTGAGACGGAGCTGTCAGAATGCCCCTTTCGGGTCCTTTCAAGCGGCATTTTCTGTTGTTATTGATCTTTATTGGTTGTGTCGCGTCAGCACAGGTCGCTCAGTGGCAGGCCAGGATGATGCCGCCCCCCCAGACCGTAAAGAACTGCCGGTGTTCAACCCCCTGCCACAGACGCACAACCTCCTGGTGAGAATTTCTCAAAAAAAAAAATGTCGGCCTGTGTTTACAACTTGAGAGGAGCTGCATTCTGGAGTTCCATCAGGGGCTAAAAGTGCCTGAACTTCTCTGAACTACATGGCCAGACTTTTAAAAGTAAAAAAGCCGATGTGAGCTTAAAAGGAAAAAAAAAAACCATTGCACTATTCTTAAAACTGGTTTGTATTAATGTGTCTTAAAATGCAAATAACAAGCAAACATGAATTTACCTGCATAGTAAAGCCTATTAAGTAGTAGTAATAATAATAATGAAATGTAATATCAGGCCACTGCGGCGGACCAGCCTCCTTCCCCCCAAACAGAACCAATAATCTCAGTGAAAACATGTTCATGACACATTTTTCTTGCAAGAAAACAGCATAAACACGGCGTTCAGTCCACCACAACACCGTTTTTTTTTTTTACGCCATCAAGTGTCACCCAGGACGGTGGCTTGCCCCCCCCCATGTCCATAATGAAAGTAGAAATGTGGAGTGGAAAATAACTGTCTCTCAGTTGTCTGGGAGATGCTGGGGAGGGAGACACTCACACACACACACACACACACACACGAACGGTTTAGATGTTGGGAAGTCACATCATGTGGATTTTACTGTACAAACAGTAACAGCACAGCTGATTAAAACCACACTGTGAGATCAGGTGGGATGGCAGGACATCACTACAAACAACAGCATTCATCTGTAAAAAAATGACAAAATATACCGAAACAGAAGCTAAATTCCCTTAAAAAGACGTAGCAGCTGCTGCAGCTTAATGCCCCATGAATGGAGAGTAAAAAGTCCTCAATCACACATCCCCTCCGCAGTTCAGGATGTAGTAGTCGTGGACGTACATCATCACAGCGATGGGCTGTCCAATGATGAGGGACATCCACACCGCCGCGTTTCCATAGTTACCCCTGAGAAATCGCGCCACCAACCAGGCAAGAGGCAGCTGTCCAACACACACACACATGAAGGATTTAGCCGCTGGGTGTGTGTTAGGGCTAAGCAATTGTATGGTTAGTATATTAGTAATTGTGCTAAAATTCAGGTTGATGATCAACACGTGGCAGGAATTTACACAACTGCCAGTCAGTCAAACTTTTCCTGCACCACATACAGTGCAGGTCAAAAGTGTGGACACCTTCTTATTCAATGTGTTTTCTATATTTTCATGACCATTTACGTTGGTAAATCCTCACTGAAGGCATCAAAACTATGAATGAACACATGTGGAGTTCTGTACTTAACAAAAAAAGGTGAAATAACTGAAAACATGTTTTATATTCTAGTTTCTTTGCTCTGGTTACTGCTTTACACACTCTTGGCATTCTCTCGATGAGCTTCAAGAGGTCGTCACCTGAAATGCTTCTCCAACAGTCTTGAAGGAGTTCCCAGAGGTGTTTAGCACTTATTGGTCCAGCTCACCCCAAACCATCTGGATTGGGTTCAGGTCCGGTGACTGTGGAGGTCAGGTCTCCACTTTTTGTTAAGTACATAACTCCACATGTGTTCATTCATAGTTTTGATGCCTTCAGTGAGAATCTACAAACGTAAATGGTCATGAAAATAAAGAAAACACGTTGAATGCGTTTGGCCTGTACTGTACATGTCATTGCGTCACCTCATGTCAATGCTCAAGGGTGGTCGTGTCTGCAGAGTATGGAGCCCTGGAGCAGCACCAAGGGCACCAAAAGTTATTATTTTAAGCAAAATGCTAATAAAATATCTCTGTGGCATATGAACTCACCTGTGCCATCATACCCATAAATGCCCAAAGTCTGAACATCCTCAGGGGCACACTCACCAGGTACTGCAAAAAAACAGACCTTAAATACACAGCTACACCACATACACACACACAGTGCAAAGACCGGTGACCGGTTAGTGGCGCGATCTGCTGGGAGCAGCTCACCTCGTGGAAGAACGCGGAGAGGAGGAACACAGCAGCCTGGCTGAGCCATTTATTCAGGCCCCTCCTCAGCAGAGGCTTGTAGAAGTGGCTTCAGATAAAGCAGACGGACACAGACACTGAACACCACAGCTGTATTGAAGAATCTTTTTTTTTTTTTGCCATGCATCTCAATTCAGGCCGGTAGTGGCCTAGTGGGAAACACACTCGCCTATGAACCAGAAGACCCAGGTTCAAACCCCACTTACTACCATCGTGTCCCTGAGCAGGACACTTAACCCTGAGTGTCTCCAGACTGTCCCTGTAACTACTGATTGTAAGACCGTCTGGTAAATGCCAGAAATGTAAATCTATGTGGGAAATGCAGCATTAGACATCACTTTGTCTCATCACTTGAGCCCTCAACACTGTGTCCTTGTTGCAGTGTTGCCAGACAGAAATAACGGTCACCCCAAAAAATCTCTTGATCTATAAACCGAGTAGATGTAGACTGAGGTCCCCTTGATGAAGGTCCCGTCCCCACACATTGCTCCGCAGGTGCCTGTTACGGTGCCCACTGCTCACCAAGGGTGATGGTTAAATACAGAGGACACGTTCCACCGTGTCACCGTGAGCTGCGCTGCAGCGTCTCACAATGACAATCACTTCACATTCACTTTATACCAGATCCCTTCAGCAGCTGCTGACCCGCCCGCTCACCGAAGACACCACTTGTGGACGGGGATGTTCCAGTTCTGCCAGAAGTAGGTGACCGTCTCAGAGTTCCTGGAGAGAACATCAGATGAACACACAGGAAGTAAAAAAAAACATGTCCTGAGGCGTGTCATGGAGGTTCCACGTACCACCAGTCTCTGTAGAACTCCCGATCCCCAAAACGCAGCAGCTCTGCCACCAAGTTCATGGACGAGTGGAAGAACCAGTAGAAGAAGATGAGCCAGATGAAGTGGTTGGGAACCTGGATGAGAGACAGAGAACATCCTCAATCGTCCATCAGTACAACCAACAGATCCTCAAGCTCCGGGCTGTTCTGTCTGTTTGGGTCTATAGAGCAGAACCAGCGAGGGCTCATACGTACAGCCAATCGTAGAAGGTGCTCCACCATTCTGGAAAAGTCCATTTCCTGCAGAACAAAGGAAAGACTGAGGTTGAGTTCCAGGCAGACGGCCTGCAGGAGAACCGCTCACCAGTGCTGACCTCAGGTAGCGTACCTCAAACGGCTTCATTGAGCTCCGTATGACTGGAACCATCCACTGCAACACAATGATCTCAGCAATGAGGGACGTCAGGTGACCCTCAGATCATCATTTACTGACCCCCCCACTTACCTGCTGAATCAAGCCCACCAGCAACTGCGTCAGCAGGAGCTGCAACAAGAGAACAGAACAGGTGGAGAGAGTTGGAGTCAGAAGCTCTACTCAAGACTTCGAGACTTTTTATTGCCATTGTACAGTTGCATGGATGGCAAATTTAGCTAGCAAGGCCACAAAGGTGCAAGGAAAGTGACAAGTGACAGAGATGACAGCACCAACGGCATCGGTGAGAATAAGTGAAAGTCTCGGTTAGGTTGGCGAGTGCACATTTGCCAAGGTGTTGGGATGACTGTGTGGAAGACGTGTGCACACACATGCTCGCACCCTCACACACCAAGCAGCGAGGAGGTCGATTAAAGGAGTGATGTCAGTGATCAGGCCCATTAAGAGTTCTGGTAGAAGATATTATTCAGTCTGTCTTGCACCTGATTGTTCTGAACCTTTTCTCCAGGGGGCAGTATGCCGAATAGCTGGTGGTTAGGATGTAGGACAGACAGATAGAGCTGGTCATGGCTGGTCCAGGGAGGGACACAGTCTCTGCTGTTCTGGAGCCTCTGGAGTCTCTTCTTATCGGCTTCTGTACAACCAGCACACCACACAGTGGTGGCGTGCACCACACTTTCAATCGTGGCTTGACAGAAGCTGCTATAATGTTCTGAGCCTTTATCAGTGGTCAGTTTCTGCTAATCTCCAATAAAAAAAGCTCACTACACCATGGCTTCTGGCTTTTTAGGCAAAATGAAATGAAAGTTTAGCAATTTATAAGTAGCCTAGTGGACAACACACTCGCCTGTGAACCAGAAGACCCAGGTTCAAACCCCACTTTCCTACCAACGTGTCCCTGAGCAAGACACATAACCCTGAGTGTCTCCTTACCCACTTACCACTTTTCTGATAAATGCTGTAAATGTAAGTGTATAATTTCCCACCACTGTCAGAGTGAAGCTGACTGGCCTGCTGCTCTGTGCAATAACTCACTCATTAACTCTTACATAATGTGCAAAGCCTTAGCAATCACTACATACTTATTTTTAGTGCTTCATAAATGTATGTCTGTCTCTCGTCTCTCTGTGCACTTGTTGTATGTACACTGTGTGTCTTCCGCTCTGTGCAGTTGTAGCATAAGCAATTTCCTTTTCTGATTCTGATTTCTGACGATTGCTCTCACCATTTCAAACAGCCTCCTGAGCAGGAAGCCCAGGCGGATTCGAGCCGAGCGGGGGAAGTTGAGCTCGTAGCACAGTGTCGGGGCAAAGACGAAATAATACAGATCTGAAAGAGGACAGGCACATCAATCATGAAAACAAACTTTTGTTCAAAAGCTCAGGGCCGTTTCAAACTGTCCTTGTTTTTTAAAGTCATTTCTAATAATGATACTACTACTAATAATGAATAAAGCTTTTAAAGTGACAGAAACTCAAGCCGCTCTACATTCATGCATTTCCAGCCGCTGGCATCATTTACAACACAAATGACGTTGTTTTAGTGGACAACGCTATTTCTAAATGACGCTGAACTGAGGTGTAAAGTATAGTGGCTAGATGGTGTGATATGCTTCACGAGCTTTATGGTGTCCAAAAAGGAGTCCCCCGCTGACTTCCCGTGGACAGGCCCGAGAGGTTTGCATCGTTCACCTTTGACCGTGAGGTTTCCCGGGTAGGAGACGGTCTGTTTTCCGTTAGACGGGGCTGACGGACCTGCAGAGGAGCAAACGTCACTGTCCAACAGACTGTTACTGTCTCACTCCTTGCAACAGACTAAAAAATCACAAAGGCACAACACAGCGTTCTGAAAAGCAGCCAGGAGAGAAGAACCCGCCCGACCAGTGAGTGGAAAAGTCCGGAAGGGGACAGCTGCTGGACCAGAGAGACAGACGAAGGAGGAACGAGAGCGCGGTGACGATGACTTACAGGACAGCGAGCGCCGCAGGTTCCTAACGAAGACCTGGTCCCTCTCCCTGCACCACTTATTCACGTCCTTGTAGGAGTAGAGCTTCAGGAGGACAATGGTGTAGGCAGAGAGAGCAAAGGCTCCGCCCACTGGCCAACAGACAAACAAACTGGATTTACACTTTTAGAATAACTCCACAAGGGCACCGATCTGCTTCACCAGGGTTGTTGTGTTAGGGACTAGAACCGTAGGAACCCAACGGTCCATTCAGCAGATCCAGGGGTTACGGTGAAACGGTGAGTGTCTTCCTTGCACTCGTCACATGTGTGGTCCTGGCACCGGCCACCACAGCCATGTGCCAGAGGGGCGCGGTACACAGAAGCGTGGGTGTGTGTGCCAGTGCCCCCTGACCTTTTGCCGGGTGTAGGGGGGGGGTTATCATGACTGTGACTGCTGACAGATGGTCCACCTCACCATCCCACGGTGGGAGAACATAAGAGGAGGAACCTTCCATTGGAGGGGGATGGGAGGGGGGCACAAATCTGGATGAGGAGGTGTGGGTGTGTGTGTCCGCTGCTCGGCTGTTATGGAAGAATGGTGTGGAGGAGCAGCTCACCTGGAGTTACGGAAGGCAACAGCAGCACAGTCGCCACGGGGAAAACCAGGACGATTGACAGGTTGAGACAATGAATAAACAAACCCAACTTCTCACTAAAGGAGCCCTGAATGACAGAGGAGAGGAAATTACCACACACACACACGATTAAAAAAAGCACACATCCCGTCACTCACCTTCGCCAGCTGCCTCTCTGTGTACAGCGCCACCATGATGAACATGTTGGACACTGCAAGGGATGACAGCTTTAACCAAATGGCCTCTGCCTGGACTATGTCAGAATATGCATGTGTGTGTGCGCAGTTGAATCCAAAGGAGGAATTAAACTATTTAATTTGCAGCAATACTGGGAGTTACAAGAAATAAAATCCATAAAATATTATTTGTCTCCTTACAAAAAATTAATCAGGCCAAATCAATGCATGTCAATGCATGCATCTCTCAACCTTTAGTCTGTATAAAAAGACAGTAATTTATAGAATATGAGGAAGGTAAAGAGGGCAAATGTTACCATAGCTGATGCACGGGCAGCTAAATCTCTTTATTTCCTCTAATGATCAGCAAAAAAACGGGACTTTCAGGAGTGAGAGATACACACCAATCACCAGGCACATGGCAGGCCACCTGTAAGGGTCCTTCAGGAACAGGGACACCACTTGGATGGGATCCACCAGAATTCCGTACCTTCAATAAAGAGGAGGAGGAGCTGAAATATTCAAAGCGCTGCTCCCCTCATTCTGCCCCCCATGCATTCTTCAGACATTTTGTCACATTGCCGAGACTCTGATGTCAGAGGTTCAGCGAACACGGAAAACTCAGAACTCCTTGCTGTTGTATGTGTGGTTTGATGATTTATTTATTAGCAGCTCACCTCAGCAGGTTCTCGAGGAACAGCCTTGTGTTGCTCAGCACCTGCGGGAGAGAAGATGTGGAAGAAGTGGTCAGAAGTTCCAACCTGGCAACGCAGCAGGACCTCGCCGTCAACCTTCTGAAATAAACATAGTCTCAGACTAAGCACGTAGTGGGACCCTCAACAGCTGACCTGAGGATCTCCCACCTGCTGGTGCTCTGCTCGAACCTCCTTATAGTCATATATAGCTAAGAACCTGAAAATGAATTCACTGCAGAACTCCAGCTCTCCTCACACCCCCCCCCCTTCATTTCCTGAACACAAATTCAAACTCCATGATGAAGAAGTTGAGTGCCTGATGAGGTTCCACCTTTCCTGCAGTTGGAGGAGCCTCCATCCAAAAACACCAATCAACAGCACCCATTTACATCCAGACTCCAGTCCCTCATTACAATGAGGAATGAAGAACCGAGAGACACGGTTCTGTAGGAGGTCCGTCAGCTTCCTGTCTGTTGTCTGGAGGTACCGAGAGGAAAGATCCAGCTGTCCTAGTCACGCTGGGTTGCTCAGGGGATACTTCAACTCTGTCACCAGATAACTAACCTCCCGGTCCGTAGGCCAGAGGTTCGAACCCCGGGCACCATCTATCGTTTTTGGGGGCAGTGGTGGCCCAGCGGTTAAGGAAGCGGCCCCGTAATCAGAAGGTTGCTGGTTCGTTCCCCCCACACTGCTCCCCGGCGCCTGTCATGGTGCCCACTGCTCATCATCAAGGGTGATGGTTAAATACAGAGGACACGTTTCACTGTGTGCACCATGTGCTGTGCTGCTGTGTATCACAATGACAATCACTTCACTTTATCACTTTATGTCCTGGGCAGAGACGTCCAGGAGCTGATACACATGAGGCTGTGGTGGGAGCATTCAAGATGGTGGCATGTTGGAACATGCCAGCGGAGCTGAAGTATCTGTGCTTCAGTGTGCGCACACAATTATCATCGTGTTCCACAGCAGTCACATGACTTCAGGGAGAGGATTACGTAATCCTCAGGCATGATGACGCCATGACCGTGGCTGTTCCATCTTTGAAGCACCACGGGGGGTGCTCCAGGGCAGGGTGTGGACTTCTGCAGGAACCCAGAGTTTCATATCTCCAGCATGTCACAGTACATGAAGTGAGTTGCACATCTTGTCACATTCATGTCTTTGGAATGCTTGAATGGTGCAGCTTCATGCTGGCATTGTTCCGTTCTGCATTTGAATACCATTTTCTAGAGAACAAATAGTGATGGCTGAATATGAAATATATTCTGTAATGAATTCTTTATAGTAGATAAAAAAGTAATGTGGTAAAAATGCTTTTTAGAATACACGTACAATATTTCTTTAAATGCATGTGTAATGAATCATGATTTAATTTTCATTACTGTATTCTGCATATGTATCTAAATGAAACATCCCTGCCCCACCATCAGTTCAGTTCTGTTCTGAACCAGTGGAAGATGGGATGATTTGATTGATGATTTTATGAAGTTTAAGTTTCAGATCTAGGAGTTCTGGTCCCCAATATCCATGGTACAGTCCAGGTTCTGTGGTCCTGACCAGGTCAGAAACGAGTAATGCTGGACAGCAACAAAAAGGTCTTGACACAAAGAGTGTGTGTGTGTGTGTGTGTGTGTGTGTGTGTGTGTGTGTGTGTGTGTGTGTGTGTGTGCGGGCGTGTATCTGCACCATGGACTGCTGCAAACTCACCAGCATGACCACGCACCAGTTGAGGATCCCTCGGTAGTTACTGAAGCTGCTGGCAGAACTGAGCAGGGACTCCTGCAGCCGGTGGCAGCTGAGCAGAGAAATGGCCAGATTAACGCCGCCCCCATGGGTGCCACCTTTCTACATTTCAACAGCTGGAAGACCTACCAAACTGTGTGAGAACACCTCTCAACCCTGCAGGTCGAGCGTCTTTAGCAGATTCTAAAACTGATTAAAAACGCTGCTTTTCTCCATAAATCTGGGCCAATTGTTCAAACAACTTCATTATCTGGACTTTACAGAAAATTCTGTCCGGTTCAGATGGATCCCTCAGCAATACCATTAACATGTTTTAATAGAATGAGACAGAAACATTTTCATAAAGTTTGTGTACGGATATATCATAAGGATGAAAGCTTCGTGTATTATTACCATTTTACTATTTTTTCAGTGCCACAGATGTTCAAAAATTGTACAAAATCTATATAAATTGCACATCATCAGCAAACTTTGGGATCAACCTTCAATATTTTACTGAATTTGGTGCCTGAAATTTGCAACCCCTTCTCGTGTTGCGATCAGGTTTATCCTGATTTTGTTTCCACATGAAGGTTTGATCCAGATTTTCAAGATTCAATGGCATCTGGTATCCAGAACGCCTCTGGATAAGTTTGTGAACAACTGGGCCCAGGTCACCATTAACAGCCAGATCATGACTAAAATGTCTCGACAGGAGGCGGAATTGTCTCTACATAATGAATGATAGTAAAGGCAGGTCGTGTTCTGGAGACTGTGAATCACCTGAGTTTATTGGGGGTGCGGCCGCCCAGTCCCCCCTTCTCCCCGGCCGCCTCGTCGCTCCTCACCGCGCTGATGGTCGCCCGCCGGCGGCGGGTCGCGGGGGCAGCCATGCTTCACCGCGACATCGAGCTTCCCGAACTCGAACCAAGAACCGGCCACTTCACCGCTGCACACGTGTCCCGGATCCACGATCCAGTTCCGCATTTCCACAGGTCCAGCGGCCGGACCAATCAGAAGCGCGGGGGCGGGGTTTCCGAGCCGGGGGCGGAGCTCCGAGCGGTTACAATGTAGCGTGAGAGAGAGAGACGTCAACCCATCACCGGATATTACAATACTAATTTAAATATGAGGATAATTCAGAATCCACCAATTAACACACAAACATTGAAAAGCACGATTAAATCATGCAAAGAATGTTCCTGTGTTCTTAATTTCGCTGAGAGAGAGAGAGAGGGAAGAAGTCCTCCTTGTCCCGGGCAGCGGGTAGATAAAAAGACATTTTTCATGCGAGCTCATAACCACACGGGGCCTTTACACGACAGGCATTATAACGAATTGTCTGCTGGGCTCACGCTGAAAAATGCAGATGGTTTATGTAAATCAGTGTTATATCCATGTACACACACTGATGAAAGGAGCCAAATTTGTGATAGGATTCAAGAGAAAAAAACATTATTCTTCCTGAACCCACAAGCTAATCTAGCTAATTTAGACCACGGTACAGCATTTACCAGACGTCCTTATTCAGAACAGCAGTTACAGGGACAGTCCCCCCCTGGAGACACTCAGGGTTATGTGTCTTGCTCAGGGACACGATGGTAGTAAGTGGGGTTTGAACCTGGGTCTTCTGGTTCATAGGCGAGTGTGTTACCCGCTACTACCACCCTTTAAATATAATCCCGCCATGTCACATTGGTTACGGTCACATGACCGTCTGCCGCTGAGGAACAGCTGGATCAGAGTCAGTAAAAAAGAAATACACTCTTCACAGGGCCACCAGTTCCTGATGGAGTAAAACGGACCTCCATTTAAAACGGGCGTGGTAGGACGCACCCATCACCCGTTGCCCCGTCCCCTTTCTTAACCTCCACCCATCTCAGCATTTCTCTCGCTCATCCCGCCATCCTCCTCTCTCTCAGCTCAATGAAGATCCATTCTGGAGATGGATTCACGGCAGGCGGTGGGAGACAGGCTATCAGGGAGGACGGAGGAGGAGGACGTATGGGCAGGTGCTGCTGCTGCTCTGCTTCGTCCTTGGTGCTGTAATGAAGTTTTGGGGCGGAAATCATTCACTCTGGTATAGGGGGAAGAGGGACAGGGACAGGAAGGTCCCTCAATCACCAGACTGCCACGTTCGCTCAGGACCGCCCTGGGCCGAGAGGCCATTCGTCTCCGCGCGATGAGGTCACACTAATGGGCGTGTCACCGGGGCCTCCACTGTCAGCACTTCTGCGTGGGACTCAAGGACTCTGGCTGCTCTGTCCGCACCCACACTGCAGGAGTGCCACGCCCACAGCGGCAGTGTCCAGCTGGATCACTCAGTGGCGTCCTGAGCAGGAAGCGACAGAAGGAACAGAGAAGGACAAGTAAAGGGACATCTGTAACTCTGATACGGACACAACCGACGTGTTAATAAAACACTCTACTTTATCAATCTTCCGACCACTTCAGTACAGTGGTGCAGTGGTGGCTGAGCGGGTAAGGAACCAAACCACCAACGTGCCACTGAGGTCCCCTTGACCGAAGCATTGTCCAGAACGAGGAAGTAGGGAGTCTGTGAGCTGTGTCAACCATGACTTTCAGAACTTTCATATTCGTTACAGTTCTTCTGGGCGTCAGAAATAATTTCACACCAACAAAAAGGGTGCTGGGTGGGTATTCAGTTCTTGCAGCGAGCGAGATTATTCTCCCAGCAGGTGGAGCTGTTGAGCACCGCCACGGACTGGCCCAGGGAGCTGAAATCATCTCTCGAACCGTGGTCTACGGACCTGGCAAGGCGTTTTCATGCTGGCTGATCGGCATTAATGACACATATTCCTCAGCCTTTATGCGCATGTCGAATTCAGAATATACACTGGGGACCCAGTAGAGAGAGAGAGAGAGAGAGAGAGGTGTTTATGTTGGTATGACTGGTGGGCGTGTCTTTAATGAACATCCTGCTGGGTGAAGGACCACGCAGGTGGGTGCAGCTGACTCACCGTTGCCGTTTTTATAAAATCTGACTGGGCTGATCTCAGATCAGCACCCGGCGAAGGCCCTCAGGTTGCTGAGTCAGATGCAGGAGAAGCTCACGAATGGGAAACACAAGCATGGAAATGATTCCTTTTTCGAGTCCGAGCTGCAGACTGAAGGCCGCGTTCGAGCATCGGGGACAGTGTTGGGTGTCTGAGACCTGTGGTATGGGAAGAGTTGAAGAGTTTTTAATCATGTTGTTTGCACTAGACCCATCAGCTTAGACCCATCAGCAGGAGGGGAGAGAATCCATAAATGATCTGGAAGTTCAGACGCTTTCATGCGTCTCCTCGCCAGCCGGATTGTTTCTGTGTAAAAGCTTGAAAGGACGTTTGGCCGTTTACCTCGCTGGCGTCTCATTTAAATCCGCCTGAGCTGGAACAGTCGTCTACGATTCTGCACTTTTAATCACTGCGGAATCCCTTTCTAGACAGACTGCAGCAATTAAGCGGCTCAGTTTCCAAACTCACACTGCAGCGAGCTGAGTTGCATTCTGTTCTTCAGACCAGTTTCTGCATTGTTAGCCATTTTCCTCACTGCTGCTCACAGTTTTACACTAATTGCTGCGTTAGTCAGACTAAATACATATCTTTACTTTACTTTACTTTACTTTACTTTACTTTACTTTACTTTACTTTACTTTACTTTATTTTGCAGATGCTTTTATCCAAAGCGACTTACAGGAGGAAGACACCAGCAACAAATCTAGATAATGTGACTGATAGGTGAGATTACTGACTCTTCATTTGTTCTTTGTACATAATAGGTCAACCAGAAAAGGCGAGACAATGACAAACAAGTAAAAGAGAAGTCGGACATGCACCATATATCATACACCATACACCATACATCATACATCATACATCATACCCCATATATCATACACATACACCATACATCATACACCATACACCATACCCCATAGATCATACACATACACCATACACCATACATCATACACATACACCATACACCATACACCATACATCATACACCATACACCATACATCATACATCATACACCATACATCATACACCATACCCAGACACCATACATCATACATCATACACATACACCAGACACCATACACATACGATTTCCTGCAGTGCATGTATACTGGGACAAGGGCGTTAGTAAGATTAAAATGTCATTCTGAAGCACACGGTATACACACAGCAAAATGTGTCCTTTAACCCATCACCCTTATTGGTGGCATGGACAGTGGTGACCGAGCGGTTAAGGAAGCGGAATCTGGAACCACCAAGGTGCCACCGAGGTCCCCTTGATGAAGATACCGTCCCCACACACTGCACCCGGGGTGCCTGTCATGGTGCCCACTGCTCACCAAGGCTGATGAACAAGCAAAGTCTACCGATGTGGACTAATATTGTATCGCAGAGAGTGTCTCTCTCTCTCTCTCTTTTTATATATAATGGTTTATATAGTGGTTTCGTATTGTTGTGTGCTGTTATGTTGACTCCCCCAACCGGAGTCTCCTGCTTTCCACAAGGTTGCGATGTCCAAACGCCACAGCAGTTATTCCGTGTTGGAGAATGGCTGGAACACCCCCTGTCCCACCCAGTCCCTGCCCATTGAAGGGGGAAGCTGTCCCGCTTCCCGATCACGCTGCAATTAGTCGCTTTTACGTCACCTACAGCGGCGACTCCTGTGAAAGTACGCGTGTCGGTATGCATGTCCGCTCTGGGTGTGTGTGCATACGGGACTTCCCGGTGTCTGTACAGCCTGTCGTGCTGAAGGACGCGAGAAAGACGGCGCCCCCCTCCTGGGGACGGTGGAGTGAGATCACAGACAGAAGTGAAATCTCCATAATGATAATTACATAGAGACGCAGCCAACAGAGACACACACACACAGCAGGGACACAGAGGGCTGTCCATCTCCAGTCCACATCCACTTAGAGCAAGAAAAGGAGGATGTGAGCCTCCGGATATGTAGGAACCTGGAACAGAAACGCAGCCTCGTGGGTAACACACTCGCCCATAAACCAGAAGACCTAGGTTCAAATCCCACTTACTACCATCGTGTCCCTGAGCAGGACACTTAACCCCGAGTGTCTCCAGGGGGGGACTGTCCCTGCAACTACAGATTGTAAGATGCTCTGGATAAGGGCGTCTGGTAAATACTGTAAATGTAAATGCATCACTTCTCCCTCCAAATGACTGAGAAACTGCATCTATTTACTCTCTCTCTCTCACACACACACACACACACACACACACACACACACACAGTCCCTCAGAGTCTCCTGTTCCACACATTCTGGTCGTGACGCTCTGCGGTGGTCGGTGACGGAACGGTCTGTCAGTAGGCTGCAAACAACATCAAACTATACAAGTTATTATTGATACAAGTTATTATTGCAGGAGCTTATGCCGATAATAATAAGCCACGCCTACAGAAAGCGACAGTTGCATCTCTGCTGCTGTAAGAAGTTCCTCCTGAAGGTCCCTCACCAGGAAGCATCTGTGTGAGAAAGCGTGACAGCGGGAATCCCGATAAAGGGACAATGGCGGCTCTGTTAATGAGGACGTTCAACATGCCGGAGACGTCATTTCCACACAGAAACACACCAGCACACACCTATCTACACACTTATATACACACCTATCTACACACCTATCTACACACTTATCTACACACTTATATACACACCTATCTACACACTTATATACACACCTATCTACACACCTATCTACACACTTATATACACACCTATCTACACACTTATCTACACACTTATATACACACCTATCTACACACTTATATACACACCTATCTACACACCTATCTACACACTTATATACACACCTATCTACACACCTATCTACACACTTATCTACACACTTATATACACACCTATCTACACACTTATATACACACCTATCTACACACCTATCTACACACTTATATACACACCTATCTACACACCTATCTACACACTTATATACACACCTATCTACACACTTATCTACACACTTATATACACACCTATCTACACACTTATATACACACCTATCTACACACTTATCTACACACCTATCTACAACTTATATACACACCTATCTACACACTTATATACACACCTATCTACACACCTATCTACACACCTATCAACACACTTATATACACACCTATCTACACACTTATCTACACACCTATCTACACACTTATCTACACACTGATCTACACACCTATCTACACACCTATCTACACACTTATCTACACACCTATCTACACACTTATCTACACACCTATCTACACACTTATATACACACCTATCTACACACCTATCTACACACTTATCTACACACCTATCTACACACCTATCTACACACTTATCTACACACCTATCTACACACCTATCTACACACTGATCTACACACCTATCTACACACCTATCTACACACTTATCTACACACCTATCTACACACTTATCTACACACCTATCTACACACCTATCTACACACTTATATACACACCTATCTACACACCTATCTACACACTTATCTACACACCTATCTACACACCTATCTACACACTGATCTACACACCTATCTACACACTTATCTACACACCTATCTACACACTTATCTACACACCTATCTACACACCTATCTACACACTTATCTACACACCTATCTACACACTCGCTAGGTCAGGCCTGGAGCTGGTTATTCTGCATTTAAACCCCATGCTGTTCCTCAACTGGAGAAGAGCTTCTAGCAGAATTTGTGATTCAGAGATCCAGTAAATCCAGTTAATTAAAGGAGAAGATCTCATGTGGAGGCTTCTCTGGTCCGGTTGGCACTTCGAGTTTTGAGCCGCAGCTCATGCTGATGGATGATGGGTAATGAGAGTAATTATTTGGCGAGCTGGTCCGAGTTGTAGTCGCAGGTTTTGGGAGCGCCACAGCGGAGCCCGACTGATGGATGTCAGTTGTCAGGTGGAGCTGAAGTTTACATGGAGAATCTGTGGGCGTTTTCCTCTCAGAGCAATCACTCCGCTGCCTGCCGACGTTCCGCCATCGGCACGTCAAGCTTTCAAAACTGCTGAGAAACCACACAGCTCCATCAGGGACGTGTTCTTCAATCATCTGTGGGAAATGTAGGGGCGCCGGGGACACGCTGAGATGTTGAAATGGTCCAACGTCCATCCTGAACATGTTCCCCTGCAAGACTGACAAACTGCTGACGCACTGCGCGAGTCCCCCTGAAGAGGACTAGTCCCCATCTTCTCGTGCACAGCTGGAGCTGCCCAGATCGGGGAAGATGCGCGTGTGACATGGGATCATCTCATCTCATCAGCAGAACTCTGTCTGAGGTACCGCCGCTTACGTTCTGTCCTCATTTTAGTTTTAGTCTAGTCGTTGCGTACAGCTGTCATTTTAGTCTTTATTAGTCTGAGCAGGTTAGTCTTATTTTAGTCTAGTCTTAGTTCTCGTTTAGTAATGCAGTTCAATATTGTACAAGAACAGACAAAAAACCACTTCGTAATTAAAACGAGGTTATCTTATTATTATATTATTGTTATAGTGGATTTCCAGTCCAGTGGCCCCGTTTGTCCTCGTGTTTTTCCGCTTCACTGTGAAGACAGATCGCTTGGTCTTTTTCACCCAACCATCTGATAACCCAGCACCATGTATCTGTAACCCACAAACATTCGGAAACAGAATTAGTGCCACAGATGTGTATTGCCGAAGTGATACGGGAAACGGAAATACTGCACAATAATAATAATAATAATAATGCGATGAAACGAGAGGAAGTAATGTCAAAAATTAAGACATTTTAGTCTAGTTTATAGTAACATTATACAACAGTATAATGTTATACAATTGTCACATGACCAGCATTTACTTCAAATCTTGTTTCTAAATCTCCGTGATCTGCAGGAGGGTCCTGATCAGCCTGGAAAACCGGAGCGGCAGGATGAGGTTTGTGGTGCAATGGCATCTTCAGTGGGGCCGGAGAGCGGTAAGTGCCGTACCGGGAACCGGTGGGCTTTTTTTTTGTTCTTATTTACCTCTGTAGGTTGGTTTCTGTGTCACAGGACACACACACACACACACACACACACACTGGTCTACTTCCAGAATGTGTGTGAGTGTTATGAGTGTGTCGGTGCTCACAGTGGTTTAAAGTGGTTTTAGGCTGGTCCACACACAGACGTTTCATCTTTGCTTTCATATCCGGTTCCAGCTGCCAGTCACCAGCCCGCCCCCCCCCCCCCCCCCAGGAACAAGGAGCCTGCGCCCCCCCCCAGCCTGAAACCCCCCGGAGGCTCCATGAGGCGCCCCGGCATCCCGTACTTCCTCGGCTTTCTCGTGATGGATCTGGGTGCGTGTCTCCCTGCTGCGCCGCGCCCACCACGCCCATCTGCAGAAGGCTCCGCCCCCTTACTCCAGTGTAAATCCAACCCGGTGAGAAGGAGCTCGCCATCTCCGCCGGCGTGTGTGTGTGCCCGGTGCGAGCGCCAGCTCTGTGGTGGAGACAATGTGGGTGTGTGGCTTGGGGGGGGGGGGGGGGGGCAGTGGTGGGCATATGCTCCAGCACTGGGCGCTGCCAGCTGCCACCCGCTATTTCTGGGCCTTTCTCAACAGGGTGGCGGCGAGAAAAAAAAGCTTTGGGGGCAGAAAATAGTCCCGGTCGCGAAAATTGGTGTGATTTCGCCAACTCGGTGTGATCTCGCCAGCGACGGTCAGGGAAACGGAAGGTGGAGGCCGACTGTTCGGGAGAGGAAGGTGCCTTTCGCTCCAAAATAAACATCCAGCCACATCTCTCCCCACGTGTGTTCCTTCGCGCTATAATGAGCCTAGAACCCACCGGAACCGACAGGAGCGATGCGCCCCTCCAGGCCCGGAGATGTGGAGTCAGCGTTCTCCAAATGAACGAGCGACTCCGGCCACGCTGCAGAACGGCCATGCGTGTCTGCCGGGGCAGAGCGAATTAGCCGACGGCTGCCGCCCCGCCACTTCTGCACGTTCTCGCTGTTCTCTTCCCGCCTCGTGTAGCCGCCGGTCCCACGGCGGACGCCCGCCATGCAGAAACTCGCTCAAACAAGCGTCCGGTGATGAGAGTTCAACACGCCGAATCCATAGGAGCTGACAAATGAGCACATGGTTAAATATTGATGTTCCGCGCCTGACTGCCAGCGGGTGTATTTTCCTCTGGGGACCAGATGGGGACAGATGGAGACGGGAGAGAAGCGATGGGTCAGTAGCGAACATCTCGTCTGCCGTGTGAAACTGAGACTCTTCTCAGGCCCACCAGCATGCGGCGCTCGTAGGTTCCTGCATGTACCTGTAGGTTCCTGTATGTACCTGTAGGTTCCTGTATGTACCTGGCAGCGGGTGTATTTTCCTCTGGGGACCAGATGGGGACAGATGGAGATGGGAGAGAAGTGATGGGTCAGTAGAGAACATCTCGTTTGCTTCACCTTCCTGCCATGTGAAGCTGAGACTCTTCTCAGGCCCACCAGCATGCGGTGCTCGTAGGTTCCTGTATGTACCTGTAGGTTCCTGTATGTACCTGTAGGTTCCTGTATGTACCTGTAGGTTCCTGCATGTACCTGTAGGTTCCTGCATGTACCTGTAGGTTCCTGTATGTACCTGTAGGTTCCTGCATGTACCTGTAGGTTCCTGTATGTACCTGTAGGTTCCTGCATGTACCTGTAGGTTCCTGTATGTACCTGTAGGTTCCTGTATGTACCTGTAGGTTCCTGTATGTACCTGTAGGTTCCTGCATGTACCTGTAGGTTCCTGTATGTACCTGTAGGTTCCTGCATGTACCTGTAGGTTCCTGTATGTACCTGGCAGCGGGTGTATTTTCCTCTGGGGACCAGATGGGGACAGATGGAGACGGGAGAGAAGTGATGGGTCAGTAGAGAACATCTCGTTCGCTTCACCTTCCTGCCGTGTGAAACTGAGACTCTTCTCAGGCCCACCAGCATGCGGCGCTCGTAGGTTCCTGCATGTACCTGTAGGTTCCTGTATGTACCTGTAGGTTCCTGTATGTACCTGGCAGCGGGTGTATTTTCCTCTGGGGACCAGATGGGGACAGATGGAGATGGGAGAGAAGTGATGGGTCAGTAGAGAACATCTCGTTTGCTTCACCTTCCTGCCATGTGAAGCTGAGACTCTTCTCAGGCCCACCAGCATGCGGTGCTCGTAGGTTCCTGTATGTACCTGTAGGTTCCTGTATGTACCTGTAGGTTCCTGTATGTACCTGTAGGTTCCTGCATGTACCTGTAGGTTCCTGCATGTACCTGTAGGTTCCTGTATGTACCTGTAGGTTCCTGCATGTACCTGTAGGTTCCTGTATGTACCTGTAGGTTCCTGCATGTACCTGTAGGTTCCTGTATGTACCTGTAGGTTCCTGTATGTACCTGTAGGTTCCTGTATGTACCTGTAGGTTCCTGCATGTACCTGTAGGTTCCTGTATGTACCTGTAGGTTCCTGCATGTACCTGTAGGTTCCTGTATGTACCTGGCAGCGGGTGTATTTTCCTCTGGGGACCAGATGGGGACAGATGGAGACGGGAGAGAAGTGATGGGTCAGTAGAGAACATCTCGTTCGCTTCACCTTCCTGCCGTGTGAAACTGAGACTCTTCTCAGGCCCACCAGCATGCGGCGCTCGTAGGTTCCTGCATGTACCTGTAGGTTCCTGTATGTACCTGTAGGTTCCTGCATGTACCTGTAGGTTCCTGTATGTACCTGGCAGCGGGTGTATTTTCCAGACCACCAGAATTCTTCAGTGAACTTTGAACTATCGTCCTAAAGCTTGAATGTTATTCCTCGTCTGCAACTTCGTAAATGTAATGTGACGTAATGTGAGGCTTTTGCTGCGTCCTTGGTGCAAGAAAAGCAGAAACTACAGGAACTCTGCTTTAAATTCTTTTAAAGGCCCCTGTATGATGAGAAGTCACACTAAGACCGATATGAATGCAAAAAAATGCTTCATGTCATGGGGCCTTTAAATGAAAAATGGGGCGTTCTCTACCCATTCTGCCAAGAAGCTTGATGGTGGCTATTACATTTCACCAATTATTAGTTAGATTCCAGATGCTTTACAACCATTCCACCTCGGAAGAGGAACCCTAAATAACAACATTACCACAACCTTCAAGTCCATGATGGGTTCCATAACTGAATCTGTACAAATGGCTCTGGTTTCAACACAAATTCTGAATTGGCTACGTCAGTCACTTCGGCGTTTTGTGGCGAGACAGAGGAAGACGGCTGTCCTGCTCAGCCCCCAGATTTTAATGAGCTCCACTCCACCAGCGGAGAACAAATACGAGTCCTCTCAGAGACTCGTCCCGCCACACGGAAGCAGCAGGGGGGGCACAGACATCCTCCTTCACCAAACGTCCGCAAATGAGACACTCAATTAGGTAGAACCTCCGTGGGAGCTGCATCTCTGTGCCTGATGGAGTTAATATTCCTACTGTACGTACATGTCTGGCCAGGTGAGGTCCTGTGCTGGGGGTCCATGCACATAAATAAAAACATTTTTGAATCAGACGTTTGATCATAATGTTTCAGAAGGTCTCAAATGGATTTAGCAGATGGCAATAAAGAGTCCTAAAGTGATTTATGCCCCCAAATATTTCAACCATAACTGTTTCCTAGAACGTTTCCTTAGAATTTTACACTCGGAACTGAGGAATCATATTTCTATCCCCTTTACATTGAAAGATTTTTATGCGAGGTCAGGCACTCATTTGTAGAGGGATGAGGGACTTTTCAATTAATATGTTTCTTCATGATCAGGTGAGTCCAGATCCCTCTGACTGCCTGTGATGTATCCAGTACCTGTACATGCTGGCCGGTAGTAGCCTACCATGTTAGACACTTGCAAACCCCACTTACTACCACTGTGTCCCTGAGCAAGACACTTAACCCTGAGTGTCTCCAGGGGGGGACTGTCCCTGTTTACAATGCTGTAAATGTAAATGTAAGACATTTGTGAAAGTGAAGTGATTGTCACTTGTGACACACAGCTGCACAGCACACGGTGCACACAGTGAAATTTGTCCTCTGCATTTAACCCATCACCCTGAGTGAGCAGTGGGCAGCCATGACAGGCGCCCGGGGAGCAGTGTGTGGGGACGGTGCTTTGCTCAGTGGCACCTTGGCGGATCGGGATTCCTGATTGCGGTGCCGCTTCCTTAACCGCTAGACCACCACTGCCCCAGGTAAAGTGTAAAGTGCTCTAGTAAGTGCTGTAAATAAACATCGAGATTTGACTTTATTCTGCCTTTTTCTCTTGCTGCTGCATCGCTCGTAAAGCGGCATGACGCTCCAGTACAGCTGCGACCACCGTCAGGAGAACAGACTAAAGGGCTTCTTAAACCTGATGAGGACCTCAGAAGCATCCTGGGGAAAGGCTGAGCCTCAGTGAACACACCAGCAATCAGAGACGACGCAGCCAGGGGAGTCACGTCCCATCAGAGCTCAGCTCGGCTCCTGAACAAAGGGTCAAAAGGCCGCCACTGGGTGTCAATGGACACTGAATGGACTCTAAGTGTGTGCATCTGTCAGGGTTTTCATCCATCAGCCATGGCACCTGAGGCACGCTGAGATTTTCATTGGGGCCCAGAGTCAACAGAACCTTCAGCCACTGGGAGCTCAGGGAACCTGGACGGGCTCAGCATCTTCATTAAGACTCCTATGGGACTTTGTTAAACGGAACCAGTCAGATGTCCTCTTTCTCTGGAGATGTCCTCTTTCTCAGGTTCACTCATGCTGGTATTTATACTTTTCCTGTAATTGTCCAGGGGTGAACAGGCCAACCTCAGTCGGAACGTTCTAAACGTTTCACCTGCTGAGCACGCTTTTCCACCTGACCCGGCTGAGGTGCCTGGCGCGTTGCTCACTTTGCTGCACACACTGATTTGCAGTAATGCAGCTGTAGTGCCAAGGCCCCAGGGGGACACACACACAGAGTCAGTGATCACCTCAAGGCCCCGCCCTCTACATTGCACAACCGACTCCGTGATATTTGGATTCATTTTGATTCACAGTTCGGGGCTGAGAATCACCACTGGGAGAAGTTTCTCTTTCATGTCCGCACACTGGTCTTTATCTGAACGTTTACTTTACTTCACTTTACTTACAAGAGGACACCAGCAATTCTCATTCGGTTTCTATAGATTTTGAGTTACAAAACTAAGAGCCCCGATAAGGAATAACTTGTCAGGAATAGAACATGCTGGGAATTGTTAAGTGCTGGACGAGATTATTTTGTGTGTGTGTGTGTGTGTGTGTTGGACTCGTGTGAAATACTTTTTGAACAAGTGGGTTTTCAGCTGCTTCTTAAAGGTGGTGGTAGTCTCGGCTAGTCGAATGGAGCAGGACAAGTTGTCCCACCAGCCAGGGACAACAAAGGAGAACAGAGTGGATTGGGATCGGAGACCCCGTGAAGAGGGAATTTTTAGTCTCGTTTCGTGTGCAGATCTGAGAGGGCGTGCAGGAGTGTATCTGGCTAGTAGTGTGTTGGTGTAAGAGGGAGAACTTCCATTTACAGCCCTGTAGGCAGCATCAAGGATTTAAACTGGATGTGAGCAGCTACCAGGAGCTGGTGGAGAGAGGTGAGAAGAGGCGGGACGTGGGGGTGGTTCGGCTGGTTGAAGATGAGGTGGGCTGTCACATTTTGGACCATCTGGAGGGGTTTTATGGTGACCGCAGAAGCTCCAGCCAGGAGAGAGTTACAATAGTCCAGTTTAGAGGTGACCATTGCCTGGACGAGGAGCTGCGTAGTCTGTTGCATCCTGAGTGTCATCAGTGTAGGAGTGATAGGAAAAGCCATGGGATTGGATGATGTGACCAAGTGAGCGAGTGTATATTGAGAAAGGAAAGGGGGCAAGGACAGGGCATTGTGGAACCCCTGTGGTTACCCTAGAGAGGGCAGATGTCTCACCTCCCCATTGATTAATCGCTGATGTACACTGTGGCACCGAGTTGGGACACCACAGCCATACCCTGGACCCTCCCTGGGTCCCTGTACGGGGCTGACCCTGTAGAGGGGCTGAAAAAGGAGCAGGAATTCCATCAGAAAATGATCCGATATGAAGGCGAGTATAAAACCAGACTAGGCCCTGCTGTCCGCCAGGGCTGCGGCGTCACCGTTATTGTGAGGCTGGGAGGATGAAACACATGCAAATTCCTCCTGAGCGCCGAGCAGCTCCAGCAGTCAGAAGAGTCTCCAGCAATTAGTTCTCCCGCAGGAAGAAGCGGCTGCTGATAAGCGCGGCGGCGGCGGCGGAGAGAGTTTTTCCTCGACGCACCCGCCCCACACTTTACACCTCGGGGGCAAACACTGATGAATTTTTAACACAGCGCTTTTATTTCTGCTGCGTTATTATTTGCTCTAATATTCATAGTTGGTGCTGGACCAGAGCTGGGTCAGAGGTCACGGGCCTCCCAGAGATGAAGCAACATTGACCATTAGGGGGGCGTCATATCTAAATAAACCTGGAAATGTGGAAGTGTGGCGCAGTGGCGACCTAGCAGTTAAGGAAGCGGCCCCGTAATCAGAAGGTTGGCGGTTCGAATCCCGACCTGCCAATGTGCAACTGAGCAAAGCACCGTCCCCACACACTGCTCCCCGGGCGCCTGTCATGGTGCCCACTGCTCACCAAGGGTGATGGGTTAAATACAGAGGACAAATTTCACTGTGTGCACCGTGTGCTGTGCTGCAGTGTCTCACAATGATTTCACTTTATCATTTAAAAAAAAAAATGATGATCTGTACCTGATTTAGATTTTTATACTACGGCGATAGAAGCAGCTCTCATCCTGCCTCAGTGGTGGGTTCTTTATAGAGAAGGGTCCTGCTGTGCTTATGACAGGGAGATCAGTGACAATGATGATATAGTGAAGTGACTGTCACATGTGATACACAGCAGCACAGCACACGGTGCACACAGTGAAATTTGTCCTCTGCATTTAACCCATCACCCTGAGTGAGCAGTGGGCACCATGACAGGCGCCCGGGGAGCAGTGTGTGGGGACGGAACTGTGCTCAGTTGCACATTGGCAGGTCGGGATTCGAACCGCCAACCTTCTGATTACGGGGTCGCTTCCTTAACAGCTAGGCCACCACTGATGATGATGATGATGATGAAGACATGACACAAACCTACGTTTTTTATGAGAGGAGAGTCTGAAGCTGAGGAGCGTGGCCAAGTGAGTGGGTGTGGTCACATTCACTTGTTTATACAGGTTGCAGGAATTAGACTTTTTAAAACACATTAATGCTAATAAACTGCGCTGCAGAAGAAGACATGTTTGAATTCTAAACAGGGTGTGTGTGTGTGTGTGTGTGTGTGTGTGTGTGTGGTCAACCCCCCACTAGTCAGTAGTTCATGAACAGTTACAATATATTTGTGCTTGAATACCCACCTGTCTGGGGTCATCACCGCTCTATTACTCACTAGTAGAGAGCACCCCATTCCCCCGTTTTCTGGCTTTAGCGGAGCAGGTGGCGGCTGGCTGTTCATCATCAGTCGTCTCCCACAGATGGAGAATGTCCTCATCTGTTCCAGCCACTTCGTCTCCGCTCCTGACGGCCAGAAACTTCGCATCAAAGGCACTTCCGCTCTCAGCAGCTCAACATCTGTCCCGCACAGGTCGCCCATCACAACGTATTGCTGCTTACCTGTTCCGAGGACAGATTCTTTCCCTGCTGTTTCCTGGTGTCGTGAACTAGTTACTGGTGGGCAGTGGTGGCCTAGCGAGGACCGCCAAGGTGCCACTGAGAGGTCCACAGAGCAGTGTGTGGAGGACCGTCAGTGTGTCACGGTGACAATCATTTCATTTTCACTAGAGTCGGTTAGTCAGGTTCACACCCCACTTTTTACCATCATGTCCCTGAGCAAGACACTTAACCCTGAGTGTCTCCGGGGGGGACTGTCCCTGTAACTACTGGTTGTAAGTCGCTCTGGATAAGGGCGTCTGGTAAACGCTGTAGATGTGTGAGTTTTATACGGATGATTCATAATGATTTTTGGGGAACATGTAATCTCCATGATGGGTCTTGTGTGCCACACTCCCAAACAGCTGCAACCGGATCTTCTCTTAAAGGTTCGTTTATGCTCCCTTCACATATGATCATAAAAACACGCGCTTTAAAGCAACCTCACACCTCCAACGTTGTGAGTTTGGATCCAGAGTTTACGTGCTCTCCATAATGTTGCCATGGGTTTCCACTGGGTTCTCCGGTTTCCTCCCACCCTCCACAGACATGAAGGTATGAGAGTGTGAGCGAGGGATGAGTCCTGGGTGAGTCCCCACTGGGTGTGGGCGATATGGCCCAAAAGTAATATCACGATCACGTCTGACGACCTAAAAATATTCTGTAAAATCTATAAACATAAATAGCATTAAAAGCAGTTTACTAAAATTGTTCGGGCATAAATGAACCCCACTGAACTAGCTTTCTGTTTTAGGTTTCGTGCCGTTAGCTCCTGGTATTTCAGACGATCCTCATACATCATTTACATTTACATTTATGGCATTTAGCAGACGCCCTGATCCAGAGCGACTTCCAACGTGCTTCCATGTCACCATGGATGAAGTGGTCAGTTCAGGTTCACTAGGACCCCCAACTATGAATACAATCTTTTTATTCACTCTGTTCTAGTTTCTATACAGAAGTCAGACAAGAAGAAGGTTACAAGTTCATCTAAATCTTCTCTAAAGAGGAAGGTGTTGAGCTGCCGTGTGAAGGTGCTCAGTGACTGAGCTGCAAGTTCATTCCACCACCGAGGGGCCAAGATGGAGAAGAGTCTAGATGAACGTCTTCCTTTTACATTCAGAGATGGAGGGACCAGGCGAGCAGTACTGGAGGTTACGAGGTGCATACATACTTGGGTACTGAAATTTCCACTGAAGTAGCTGCTTTTTTGTGAATTAACACTTCACTTCTGGCCATGTTTGCCTTCACAGTCACAACTTTAATAAATTCACTCCGCATGTGCGCTCAATGGCTGCTGCATAAAGCCATTTCTTTTACCGGTATTATCGTGGACGAGTAAATATGGCCCACCTCTGGTCTCTGAGTGAGTATTTGTAGAGGTTCAACCATTGACATTCTTGTCGTCCTATGTTAACCCAGAAGACAGCAGTTCCGCTTTTCAGGTCCAACTTTACCAAACCTCCAACAAGAAATCGGCAAATGTACCAGCGCCTTTACCAGCTTTAGGTTTTGGCTGTTCAGGTAATTCATCAAGTTTAAGACTAGTCATTTGTTTAAGGGCTGGTTATCTTCTGGCACGCAGAGCTCTACTGCAGGCCAGTTCTTTTTTTTTTTTTACATTTTAAAGCTGCGTCGTGTTCAGTCGTTCTGAACTGAGCAGTGAAAACGAAAGATGACAAGGAGTGAGAGATTAAACAGAACGTTAATTAATTACATTAACGGTGAAAAGGGCCTTTGTGTTGCGCCAATGATGCTGGAAGTGCCGCTGCATAATAATTCACTTGATGTGACCTTTAAAACGACATCTTCTGGCGAAGCTCTCCAGTGTGAACAGTTTACACACGTTTCACCTACATCTGAGCAGACTTTTACATTTACATCATACGACAGGTTCACGTCAATTATTTCAGCTTCACAAGTCGTTCGCATCGACTCCACCGGCCGACTGATCCAGGACGAGACGGAACTTTCTCTCAGACCAGGACTGCTGGTGTGGTCATCTGCAGTGGGATTATTTTCCAGCAGGACCATGGCAACTTTTAAAAAGGCCCCGCCAATGTCCATTAAATGGCAGAGGCCTGAAGGGTTATCACCATGTTCCTTGCTGAAGGATTTTTCTCACGATTTTTCCTGATATTGCCAGACTGAAACCAGACACCAGGGATAATAAACAGTTTATTAACACATAAAAGCATGAATATCGCTGCCCTCCTCGGCTCCGTTTTCAGCCGTTTTGCTCTTTTCTAGCTTTACACCGTGAAGGGATGGGAATACAGAGCCACTGCCCTCATGGCTTCTATATTCCCATCGTGCAAAAACCTGCAAATCCTGGAGACTGAGGTGAAACGCGGTTTATATTTTCATTTTTGATCGGTTTATATAGCAAAATAAGCCAATCAGGATGCTCTTTGTCTAACATGGGCGTCAGTGATCCACACATACTGCCATTTCGGGGGCAGTGGGGGCCTGGCGGTTAAGGAAGCGGCCCCGTAATCAGAAGGTTGCCGGTTCGAATCCCGACTGAGAAAAGCACCGTCCCCACACACTGCTCCCCGGGCGCCTGTCATGGCTGCCCCCTGTTCACTCGGGGTGATGGGTTAAATGCAGAGGACACATTTCACTGTGTGCACCGTGTATCACAACTTTAACTTCTGATGGTGATTGTGAAAAATGCCCAAAGCTGATCACCGAGATCGAGCTGAATTTCATCGGCATCCTTGATCGAGATCGTATAATCGGCCAGAATCTACATAATCAACAGATTCAATGCTCCAAATCCTCATGGAACCTTTTCAGTGAAGCCCTGTCGCGGGACAGTCTCATTTCTCCAGTCAGAGGTTGTGGTTCTCTCGGCGTCGGCATTCTCCCGTTCCCCACCGAGCAGTTGGGACCTGATCAGTGGAGATTCATCAGGAAGATTCCTCACGTGCTGACAGCGAGGATCATTGCTCTTCGTTAATCCACATTACTCGACAGACAGGAGGCTGGGGGAGACCACTTCTGGAACACGGCCCCTCGGTACTGAGACCGGGCCCCACTGATCTTCCCCCTCTACACCAATCACTGCACCTCCAGGAACTCAGCTGTTAAACTCCTGAAGATTGCTGATGACACCACCATCATTGGACTCATTCAGGATGGTGGAACTCATTCAGGTCTACATGGCAGTCATTGAGTCCATCCTGAGCTCCTCCGAGCTCCTGTTGAGCAGCCACTCACCACTGATCCTCTCAAGAACCAGGAAACAGCAGGGAAGATCATCACCGATGCCTCACACCCTGGACACAGACTTTTTGACCTGCTGTTCTCAGGCAGATGATCTAGATGCCTGTAGATCAGGACCAGCTGGCACAGGAACAGTTTCTTTCCCCTCACTCTCACCCTCCTAAACATCTGAACTGCTACTGTAACACAATTGCACTTTATGTACACCTGTATTATCTCACTATCCTGTAAGCTCTGCATTTTAATACATTGCATATTGTCATAATTTTACACTATTGTGCGTGAGAGACCCAATAAACCGGAATCAAATTCTTTGTACGTGTTCACTCACATACTTGGCAAATAAATGCGATTCTGATTGTCAGTGATAATCACACCCCCTACTTCCTGATTCTGGAGGATTTAAACCCCTCCTGTCAATTCCTAGTGAATGTGACCGTGCCCACTACCGACACCAACATGCAGGTTATCAGGCTATTTAATTCATAGTGAATGTGACCACGCCCACTACCAACACCAACATGCAGGTTATCAGGCGCTTTAATTCCAGTCAACGTGACCACGCCCACTACCAACACCAACATGCAGGTTATCAGGCGCTTTAATTCCAGTCAACATGACCACGCCCACTACCAACACCAACATGCAGGTTATCAGGCGCTTTAATTCCAGTCAACATGACCACGCCCACTACCAACACCAACATGCAGGTTATCAGGCGCTTTAATTCCAGTCAACGTGACCACGCCCACTACCAACACCAACATGCAGGTTATCAGGCGCTTTAATTCCAGCAAACGTGACCACGCCCACTACCAACACCAACATGCAGGTTATCAGGCGCTTTAATTCCAGTCAACGTGACCACGCCCACTACCAACACCAACATGCAGGTTATCAGGCGCTTTAATTCCTAGTGAACGTGACCACGCCCACTACCAACACCAACATGCAGGTTATCAGGCTATTTAATTCATAATGAATGTGACCCCGCCCACTACCAACATGCAGGTTATCAGGCACTTTAATTCCAGTCAACGTGACCACGCCCACTACCAACACCAACATGCAGGTTATCAGGCGCTTTAATTAATTCCAGTCAACGTGACCACGCCCACTACCAACACCAACATGCAGGTTATCAGGCGCTTTAATTCCAGTCAACGTGACCACGCCCACTACCAACACCAACATGCAGGTTATCAGGCACTTTAATTCCAGTCAACGTGACCACGCCCACTACCAACACCAACATGCAGGTTATCAGGCACTTTAATTCCAGTCAACGTGACCACGCCCACTACCAACACCAACATGCAGGTTATCAGGCACTTTAATTCCAGCAAACGTGACCACGCCCACTACCAACACCAACATGCAGGTTATCAGGCACTTTAATTCCAGTCAACGTGACCACGCCCACTACCAACACCAACATGCAGGTTATCAGGCGCTTTAATTCCTAGTGAACGTGACCACGCCCACTACCAACACCTACATGCAGGTTATCAGGTGCTTTAATTCCTACTGAACATCACCACGCCCACTACCAACACCAACATGCAGGTTATCAGGTGCTTTAATTCCTACTGAACGTGCCACGCCAACTACCTACACCAACATGCAGGTTATCAGGCGCTTTAATTCCTGGTGAACGTGACCACGCCCACTACCTACACCAACATGCAGGTTATCAGGCGCTTTAATTCCCAGTGAATGTGACCGCGCCCACTACCAACACCAACACGCAGGTTATCAGGCGCTTTAATTCCTAGTGAACGTGACCACGCCCACTACCAACACCAACATGCAAGTTATCAGCTTATTTAATTCATAGTGAATGTGACCACGCCCACTACCAACACCAACATGCAGGTTATCAGGCGCTTTAATTCCAGTCAACGTGACCACGCCCACAACCAACACCAACATGCAGGTTATCAGGCGCTTTAATTCCTAGTGAACGTGACCACGCCCACTACCAACACCAACATGCAGGTTATCAGGCTATTTAATTCTTAATGAATGTGACCCCGCCCACTAGCAACATGCAGGTTATCAGGCACTTTAATTCCAGTCAACGTGACCACGCCCACTACCAACACCAACATGCTGGTTATCAGGCGCTTTAATTAATTCCAGTCAACGTGACCACGCCCACTACCAACACCAACATGCAGGTTATCAGGCGCTTTAATTAATTCCAGTCAACGTGACCACGCCCACTACCAACACCAACATGCAGGTTATCAGGCGCTTTAATTAATTCCAGTCAACGTGACCACGCCCACTACCAACACCAACATGCAGGTTATCAGGCGCTTTAATTCCAGTGAAAAGTGATACCAAGAGAATATCCCTCACAGTGACAGTTAATTTTAAATAGACACTCGTCTCATTCCAAAATATCAAGTATACAGACAATAACGCCATGAGGAGCATCTGATGAGGAGGCGGAGCTTGGCACAATTCTTCACTTCCTCCTTAGCTTGACGTTGTGTTCAACCATGAACTGTGTAGGACACGGAATAGAAGGAACTACACAGATCTCCTTTGGCATCATCTGCTGGTTTGATGATGCAACCCAGGCTACTGACCATAGAATGCTTCACATTTACATTCACATTTACATTTACATTTAAGGCATTTATCAGACGCCCTTATCCAGAGCAACTTACAATCAGTAGTTACAGGGACCGTCCCCCCCTGGAGACACTCAGGGTGAAGTGTCTTGCTCAGGGACACAATGGTATTAAGTGGAGTTTGAACCTGGGACTTCTGGTTCATAGGCGAGTGTGTTACCCACTAGGCTACTTCCACCCTTTATAGAGACCACCATTTATAGAGACGTAATGATAAGACTGAGATCATTCGCAGACCAAGGTTCTACCTGGCTGACGATTCTGCTTCCCCCGACTCTCCAGAAACCGCAGGCACATAATGCACACAGCAACAAGCCCCCAATCTGCCCACTCAGAGGCTGTGTGTGTGTAATATGATGCTGTGTGAGTTGCTGATGCCATGATGCTGTTGGGTTCTTGGTGACTGATGCAAGGAAGAGAGAAAGCGCTCATGGGTAAAGGCAGATTAGGTAAACCAGAATTTGACCTGTGACCTCTGGACACGCAAAAGCTGAACGTACTCCACACACACACTTCAGCGCAGGTGTGCATGTGTACTATGTCCAGAAAGCAGGTCAATGATATCAGCTGTGTGTGTGTGAGTGTGTGTGTGACCCCAATCCTCCCACATGCATCTGTGCTCATGACACAGAAGTTATTTTAAATTACAAGTAATCTGTATGTGTGTGTGTGTGTGTGTGTGTGTTGATGTGCCTTTTCTCTCCCTTCGCCTGAATCGATTGCAGGAGAAACTGCTGAAATCGCAGCAGCGGCAGCTCACTGGAGTCACTGGAGCTGAAAACTACGTGCGAAAACACACACACATACACACACACTCACACACACACTCACACACACACACACTCACACACACGGTCACACTCGCATTCTGAGATCTGCATTTGAACAGTTTTCTGACCTGGTAGGTATTCAGGGTTTATGTTGTGGGTGGAGTCAGAGAGAAACAGCTGAGGGCTTTTAACCCCGCCCCCATTTGTGCTGCAGTAAAAACCAACATTCTATGACAGTTCTATGTCATTTGGTGTCCTTTAGAGCACACAGACATGTGACCAGTTTTCGAGCGTGTCCAAGGTCACGGCGAGGGCCGCTGCAGGTTCTAAACAATCTCATTCAGGAGCCCAGAACCATGGATCAAAGGACCAAATTGGACACGATCCACCCAGTGCTCACAGCGGGGGTCCGATGGCTGCAGCCCAGGGCTCCGCCCGCCCTGTGTTCACGAGGACACAGTCAGGAGCTGCCAGGAAACAGACCATTGTTCCCAGACACAAGGCTTCAATCCCAGAAGCCCCGCAGCTCCGCCCCCATCACGACGTGGGTGCGAGCAATCGGCATCTGACGAAGGGACCGCGGGTGACCAACGTCCCCCTCCATCCAACAGCGTCCCACAGTGCTGGCAAGGTCCCGATCACGCCCTGCTTTCTGTGGACGGAGCCGCGGTTCGGGTAAATAACGCTGAGACGGGTGGATTAGGCGGAGGAGGGATCGGTAACTGGTTCCATGTCTGTCTCCTGACGGCGAAACCGTCCCGGCACCTCGTCTCATCAGGAGGAGACGGGGGACAGCAGGCCTCACGCCGTTCGCTGTGCGGGGAGAACTAAATAAATGAAGGACAGACGGGGTCGCGTTTGTTCAGCCTTTATTTCGAACAAGTGTTTTGTGCTTTACATCGTTGGGAAAAAAAAAAAGAAATTATAATTCATAAACGTCCGAGCTGTAAAAACGTGGTGAGGGGTGGAAAAACCGAGGTCACTACCTGAATCTAGGGGTTCTTGTGCTACGACGTCCTACAACGACACTGGAATAAGAGGCAGGCAGTGCAGGACAATAAAAAAAAGGAAAGCTTCTCTACGTCCGCGTTGTCCCTGAAGTTCTTTTATAACACACGAAGACACCATTAGGCTACTGGGTTCAAACATACCTGATTTTAAAACTGCTAATATTTCCATCGCTTTCAAAAATATCATGCAGTATTGATTATTGCTTTGTATACCCCCAAAATATTGCCCACCTTCTACATTTTGGCAAAGCTGATAGCTATCGGCATAGTCATTTTTTATTCCTTTTATTGCATGCAGTCAGAAATCAGAAGAAGATTGGTTGAAGAAACGTTGCATGTTGGCAAGTAACAAACCAGCAGAAAGAAGGTGTTGTTACCTCGGTAAATACTCGCAAGAGTTCCCGATGGCGGCTCCTCCTCGGGGCCCCGGCCCTCAGGGGCCGAGGGCCACCTTGAAGCACGCCGACTCGTGGTGCTTGTTCAGGTAGGACCTGAGCGCGAAGCTCTTGTGGCACCGCCTGCACCGGTAGTGCTTGAGGGCCGAGTGCGTCTGCATGTGGGCGCGCAGGTTGGAGCGGTCGGCGAAGGCCTTGCCGCAGCGCGCGCAGCCGAAGGGCCGCTCCCCGGTGTGCGAGCGCATGTGGCCCTGCAGGAGCCACGGCCTGCTGAACGCCTTGCCGCACACCGCGCACTTGTGCTTGAGGTCGTGCGTCAGCACGTGCATGGCCATGGCGGGCATGGACACGTACACCTTGCCGCACGTGGGGCACGTCTTGGCCATCTGGCTGTCCGGGCTGCGGTGCGTCTGCTTGTGGCGGCTCAGGTTGGAGGACGTGGCGTAGCTTTTCCCGCACTCCCCGCACACGTGGCGCGGGACGCTGAGTGCGGCGCCCCCCGCTCGCCGCCGCGACCTGCCGTCCGTGATGAAGAAGGCATCCGCGGTGTAGCATGCGCTCACGGCGGCGTCCCCGTTAATGTAGCCGACCTCCGACTGCGGGCTGTCCAGCGCTGCAGCGTGCCGCTCCTCGCACACCGATGGGTGGATGTAATCGCGGATGCATCCTGGGTTGACAAGAAATGCGAGTTTCAGCAATTTCATCACTCTCATCACATATTCCATCACACTCATCACATATTCCATCACACTCATCACATATTCCATCACACTCATCACATTCCATCACTCACATCACATTCCATCACTCTCATCACATATTCCATCACACTCATCACATATTCCATCACACTCATCACATTCCATCACTCTCATCACATATTCCATCACTCATAATACATTCCATCACTCACAACACATTCCACCACTCTCATGACATTCAATCACTCTCATCGCATATTCCCTCACTCACATCACATTCCATCACACTCAACACATTCCACCACTCTCATGACATTCAATCACTCTCATCACATATTCCCTCACTCACATCACATTCCATCTCACTCAACACATTCCATCACTCTCATCACATTCCATCCCTCATAATACATTCTATCACTCACAACATAGTCCATCACTCTCATCACATTTTTCATCACTCTCACAACATTCCATCACTCACATCACATTCCATCACTCTCACAACATTCCATCACTCATAATACATTCAATCACTCACATCATATTCCATCACTCATAATACATTCCATCACACTCAACACATTCCACCACTCTCATGACATTCAATCACTCTCATCACATATTCCCTCACTCACATCACATTCCATCACTCTCATCACATTCCATCCCTCATAATACATTCAATCACTCACATCACAATCCATCACTCTCATCACATTCCATCACTCTCACAACATTCCATCACTCATAATACATTCAATCACTCATAATACATTCAATCACTCACATCACATTCCACCACTCTCATCACATTCCATCACTCTCATCACATATTCCCTCACTCACATCACATTCCATCACTCTCATCACATTCCATCACTCACATCACATTCCATCACTCTCATCACATATTCCATCACACTCATCACATATTCCATCACACTCATCACATTCCATCACTCTCATCACATATTCCATCACTCATAATACATTCCATCACTCACAACACATTCCACCACTCTCATGACATTCAATCACTCTCATCGCATATTCCCTCACTCACATCACATTCCATCACACTCAACACATTCCACCACTCTCATGACATTCAATCACTCTCATCACATATTCCCTCACTCACATCACATTCCATCTCACTCAACACATTCCATCACTCTCATCACATTCCATCCCTCATAATACATTCTATCACTCACAACATAGTCCATCACTCTCATCACATTTTTCATCACTCTCACAACATTCCATCACTCACATCACATTCCATCACTCTCACAACATTCCATCACTCATAATACATTCAATCACTCACATCATATTCCATCACTCATAATACATTCCATCACACTCAACACATTCCACCACTCTCATGACATTCAATCACTCTCATCACATATTCCCTCACTCACATCACATTCCATCACTCTCATCACATTCCATCCCTCATAATACATTCAATCACTCACATCACAATCCATCACTCTCATCACATTCCATCACTCTCACAACATTCCATCACTCATAATACATTCAATCACTCATAATACATTCAATCACTCACATCACATTCCACCACTCTCATCACATTCCATCACTCTCATCACATATTCCCTCACTCACATCACATTCCATCACTCTCATCACATTCCACCACTCACATCACATTCCACCACTCTCATGACATTCAATCACTCTCATCACATATTCCCTCACTCACATCACATTCCATCACTCACAACACATTCCATCACTCTCATCACATTCCATCCCTCATAATACATTCAATCACTCACATCACAATCCCTCACTCTCATCACATTCCATCACTCTCACAACATTCCATCACTCATAATACATTCAATCACTCACATCACATTCCACCACTCACATCACATTTCATCACTCTTATCAATGTTTCGTGTGGGCAGTGGTGGCCTAGCGGTTAAGGAAGTGGCCTTGTAATCAGAAGGTTGCCAGTTTGAATCCCGATCAACCAAGGTGCCACCGTGCCCACACACTGCTCCCCCTGTGCAGTGTGCAGTGCTGTGTTTGACAAAGTCAATGACATTTTCACTTCACATTTTTCATTACATTCCATAACTCAACATTTAATCACTCTCTTCACTTATATCATTTTCATGACCGTCATCACTTCCAACAACAAAAAAAATGACTACGTTTTTTCATACATGGGAAAACCCTGCCGAAGAAAACATATCAACCTGAACTGAAAGGATATTTGCCAGGTTCGCATGCAGCATATTTCTCAGATCGCGGCCAGCAGCTCCTCACTAAGAAGCAAGGCATCACCTCTGGATCCTAGAGCCGGTCAATGACCAGCCAATCAAAAAGAAAAGAAAAGGCCTACACAACAGCCAATCAGAAAATAGCAGTACAGTATCTGGGCAAAGTCATCTTCGGCTTTTAATGTTATAACAAATGCACAATTAATTTGACACAAACCTTATCTGCTTTTAGAGAAGGTCCTACAGATAATTAGCATCGTTTTCTCATTGCTGAGTGTCTGTAGCCTGAAAGCATGTGGTAAGTAGAATATCCTGTACAGTGTATCTGGAAAGTATTCACAGCGCATCAGCTTTTCCACCTTTTGCTATGTTACATCCTTAAGCCAAAATGGACTAAATGCATTTATTCCTCAGAATTCTACACACGACACGACATAATGACAATGTGACAAAAGTCTGGGCTCTGGCTAGGAAACTCAATGACATTCAGAGTTGTCCTGAAGCCACTCCTTTCATTTCATGGCTGTGTGCTTAGGGTCATTGTCCTGAGGAGCAGTGGTGGCCTAGCGGTTAAGGAAGTGCTGTAATGGAAATTAAGGAAAGGAAAAATTATGGAAATGCTGTAAATGGAAGTGGCCCCATAATCAGAAGGTTGCCGGTTCGAATCCCGATCCGCCAAGATGCCACTGAGGTGCCACTGAGCAAAGCACCGTCCCCACACACTGCTCCCCGGCGCCTGTCATGGTGCCCACTGCTCACCAAGGGTGATGGTTAAATACAGAGGACACATTTCACCACGTCACCGTGTGCTGTGCTGCTGTGTATCACAATGACAATCATTGAATCATCGCCCCAGTCTGACTACATTTCTATTTACAGCATTTACCAGACGCCCTTATCCAGAACGACTTACAACCAGTAGTTACAGGGACAGTCCCCCCCTGGAGACACTCAGGGTTAAGTGTCTTGCTCAGGGACACAATGGTAGTAAGGGGGGTTCGAACCTGGGTCTTCTGGTTCATGGGCAAGTGTGTTACCCACTAGGTTACTACCACCCTATTTGACTAGTCTCCCAATGTATGAAGAAAACTACATGCCCACAGCATGATGTTGTCACCACCAAGCTTCACTGGAGGGATGGTATTGGCCTGGTGATGATTGGTGCCTGGTTCTATTGTCTCCACCGACCGACATGGCTTCCAAATTAGCAAAAAGTAAATCACACGAGATGCAGAAGAACCAGTGGGTTTAATACAGTTATTTTTTCTGGAAAAATGCCAACACTACGAAGTGTTGATGACATAATTTCTGTGAATGCCCGCACACCTCGTCCTGCCGAATGTCCTCGTCCCGCCTCTCTCCTCCAAGTTTGCATTTGACGGACACACACACTGAGAACGGCGTGTCCTGGGAAAGCTGATTGTGGGACTATCTAAAAATGGCTGTAAATCTGCACCACGGCTGAATTTCGGAAAGAGACTTCAGATACAGTATTAGGGGACCGACAAAACCGACATGAAAGCAAAAGTCCTTGAACTTGGAAATCCTTCTAGAAGGTTCTCTTCTGACCATCGGTTCTCGGTCACCTCCCTGACTAAGGCATTTCTCCCCAGATCGCTCTGTTTAGGTGGCTGATGGTTTTGATGATGGAGGTGATGGAGGCCACTGTGCTCATTGGATCCTTCAGCAGAAATGTTTCTGTAACCTTCTCCAGATTTGTGCCTGGAGATAACCTCAAGTCAACTTTTTTCACTTTGTCATTAATGGGTGTTGCACGTAGAATTCTGAGGTTCTAAGGTTGCAACCGAAAAAAACGTGGAAGAAGTGATGCGCCGTGAATACTTTCCGGATGCCCTGAACCTGCTTTTCGCCTGTGTACTCCGTACATTACATTACTCTAACTGAAAAAGAGCTTTACAGTCTAATACTGTAGTATTCTGTGGGGCATTTCTTATATCTGCAGACAGTGAGCTCAGTATTTGCTATAGAAAGAACAAAAAGCGCAGTTTATTAATAACTGTGTCAAGTAATTAAAAGTAACTAAGTAACTTTTACTCCAAATAAATTCTAAATTAAGCAATTTGTAACTTTTTTTCACACAAGTAGATTTTGAGATGAGTAGAATTTGAGCTCCATTTCCTCTGTACTTTCCCCACCTCTGCTCATCACCGTTACCCCGTTTTATTCTTCTCCCCCCAAACTCGAGCAACTATTCCCACTAATTCATGTGACTGTTCTGCCCGGTGATGGAGCGGAGTCCCGTGACCTCCTCTCGGCGCCTTACTGGTCATACTGGACCCCCGTTAACCGGACCCCCGGTTTTTCCGAGACCTCTCTTCCGTTCCGCGTCTCGGACGCCGGACTCGGTACCTCTGTGTCGGATCCGCAGGCTGATCCCGGCCCCGCCGTCTGCGCCCGGAAGCTCCTCCAGCTTCAGCTTCTTCACCAGGAAGGACCTCGGCATGGTGGAGCGCGCGGGTGGCGACGCGCGGGCCGCGCGCAGAGAAACGCGGGTTCAGCACCGGACAGCTCCCGCCGGCGCGAAAGGAATGCGGCGGAGCCGCGGAGCGCCTGTACAGAGCCCCGCCCCGGAGGCGGAGTCGCGGAGCGTCTATACAGAGCCCCGCCCCGGAGGCGGAGTCGCGGAGCGTCTCTTCAGAGCCCCGCCCCGGAGGCGGAGTCGCGGAGCGTCTATACAGAGCCCCGCCCCGCAGGCGGAGTCACGGAGCTCCTGTACAGAGCCCCGCCCCGTCCAGAGCCCCGGCCCGCCACGGAGCGCCTTAACAGAGCCCCGCCCCGGAGGCGTAGTCACGGAACGCATCTACAGAGCCCCGCCCCGCAGGCGGAGCGCCTCTTCAGAGCCCCGGCCCGAAGGCGGAGTCACGGAGCGCCTGTACAGAGCCCCGCCCCGCAGCGCCTCTACAGAGCCCCGCCCCGCAGGCGGAGTCACGGAGCGCCTTAACAGAGCCCCGCCCCGTCCAGAGCCCCGCCCCGCCACGGAGCGCCTTAACAGAGCCCCGCCCCAGAGGCGGAGTCGCGGAGCGTCTCTATAGAGCCCCGCCCCGGAGGCGGAGTCGCGGAGCGTCTCTACAGAGCCCCGCCCCAGAGGCGGAGTCGCGGAGCGTCTCTATAGAGCCCCACCCCGGAGGCGGAGTCGCGGAGCGTCTCTACAGAGCCCCGCCCCGGAGGCGGAGTCACGGAGCGTCTCTACAGAGCCCCGCCCCGCAGCGGAGCGCCTGTCCAGAGCCCCGCCCCGCCACGGAGCGCCTTAACAGAGCCCCGCCCCGGAGCCGGAGTCACGGAACGCATCTACAGAGCCCCGCCCCGCAGGCGGAGCGCCTCTTCAGAGCCCCGCCCCGAAGGCGGATTCACGGAGCGCCTGTACAGAGCCCCGCCCCGCAGCGGAGCGCCTCTACAGAGCCCCGCCCCGCAGAATTGTGATAAGAATCAGGAAGGATATAAAAAGCTGCCGTTTCTCCAAAAACACCTGCTGGACACCTAGTTGCCTGTGCTGGATGTGCACTGTTCTGATTGGTAGGAACTGTGGAGGGGGTGTGGCCACATGAATAGATCCAGTATATTCATGAATTTAATTTGCACAGTGCCACAGCGGTTAGTGTAGGGGATGTACTGGGGACCCCTCCCCCAATCCACACACACACACACACTTCATCATCATCATCATCAACTTGTTACTTTACAGTGATCAGCGTACTGTAAACCGTCTGTGAATAATAATTTGAGTTGTGACGACTGACGCGACGGGGTGCTGAACGTGACTAATGGAATCACACTTGGACAGGGACCCCGCCGCGCCCCAACATGCTCACACACTCCACCCTCCAGATGGTGCAGGTGACACACACACACACACACACACACACACAGAGCTCCACACTCCAGTTCATGAACCTGGGTTCTCTGACCAACATCTTGTATACATCCGTGTGTAAACAATTTTAACATTAAGTTCTAACATTTTAACATTAAGTTCTAGACCGTCATTAACCCCGCGGGAGACTGACATTCTGTGTTGGTTCCCCACGTTCCTGTCACCCTCCTTGTGTCCCCAGGACAGAGTGAAGTCACCTTGGAGACACCCGGACAATCATCAGGATTCCGGCCACAGCTGCGCGTTCCTGGTTCTCCTCAAAACTGGGAGCAGTTGGCCAGGTTAATGGGAGGAGGGACCCAGTCAAGTGGGACACAGCCTGCAGGGGACACAGTGTTCCGAGCGGCAGCAGAACGTTCTCTCGGTGTGTTCTGCTGTCGCCGATCCGACGAACTGCAGAGAACCGAGCGCACAGGTGAATGAGCGTAGGGGCTACGGGAAGAATATAGGACAATATAAATAGCTGGAAAACAATGCTAATGTCTTTCAGAGGAACGTCTCTGCCCTTGGGTTCTCCGCTGCCGTGACACTCTGCATTGATTTCAGCGAGATGAACGGCCCGGTTCCTGAGATGCACCGAAGAACCGGCCGTCAGAAGGTCCAAACTCTTCATTAATGCGGGTTACTGTTCTGCAAGCCGGATTTGCTGTTGGTGTGTGTGTGAGAGAGAGAGAGAGAGAGAGAGAGAGAGAGAGAGAGAGAGAGAGAGAGAGAGAACCTTCTTTGGAGGCTGCAGCAGATTATGGGACGACATGAACATGACGAACTTGAGAAAATTTCATTTCGTTTGCAGTGTCCCAATCACCCCAGTAAATGACTCTCACAGGCCCAGCGAGAGCCACCGAACATGCCCCCCCGGAGTCATCACACCAGGGGTCAGAGGTCATCAGAGCCTGCAGTGTTTCATCTTCACTGATGCAGTAAATACTTCTTTATCTCTACCAAGTAAGGATGTCATTATCCTGCTTTAGTTGGGTGAAGACCTGTGCAACCCCTGGAAGGATAGTGGAGAAACATCTAAATATGACCAGAAAACAACCTTAAATGACCATGAGTGGAAATCACCACGTAAACGGTAGGAAATGGAGAGTTGGAAGGTCACACCTGTGTTCATTAGGAAAAGGAAAAAGCATTTCTACACACACTACACAACAAGAACTTACAAGCTCAGTGGCAATAAGGAAGCACAATGGTTGGACTCTGGAGCAATGGAAGATGAGTGCAGATGCAGAAGTTTGGTCTTCAACCGTAACCTGAGGATCACTGAGATCCTTTTAAGAAGATACTGAACCTGAAGTAAATGGTGAAATGTAGAGACGTATGACGTAGAGACGTAAGGTGACCTCCATCATCCCTCACCGAGCCCAACCATCTATCAGCAGGGGACGTTGAGTTTTGGTCAGATGTGAAGGCTGTGGGGTTATTCCATGCAGAAGCAGGAGAGATGGGAGCACGGAGAACATCGGTTGCATGATGTTCCCCTGCACCAATCTGGGGAGGAGAGCCCCGCTATCTTCACTGCCACCTTCACTGCCTGTAACAAGGACTCATTCAGCAGAGACTAGAGAAGAAGACGTCCACTCTGGAGGACCATTGTTTCCCGGCTGAATCCGGGCCGTTTTTAATCGAGATTTAATACAGTCACGAGTTCCCTATCGGCCCAGAACAAGATGCCAGCCCCCCAGCTCTGAATCCCTCAGATAAGACCCCCCGCTCCACGATAAACCAGATTAGTGCCCCCCCCCAACGCTAACACACACACACACACGCACACACACACACACGCATTGTATATCACAGCGTGGAGAAACAAAGACTCAGTCGGCCACGTGACCGCACCGTCACCCCATTACGACTCGTCACGTGGTCGCCACGGGAAACGGGGCTCCCTCGGGCGTCAGAAGAAGAAGCATCGAAGGGCCCAGCGGAGCCGCTACGGAACGTGGGGTTCCACGTAGCGACATTAACCTGGAACAATGGCTGGGATTCTGACACCATAGAAAGTCCCGCCCACTCACGGTACGGAAATACCGCTCCGCTCTGCCAAGCCACCCCCGCCAAGGTGTCCTCTTATAGCGTTTTCCAGCATACCGTCACGTCCTCGTCCAGGGGTGTGGAGGAATGTGACCAGGATGGATCTGGGAAAGCTAACAAGCAGTACAAACGATGGACAAGTAGCCGACCAGACCTTCACCACAAGTAAACACCACAGAGGCCTTACAAAGGGAGGTCAGGAGGCTCCTCCCACACACACGGAGGTGAAAACACGCCGGGGCGTAACAGTACAAAAAAGCCCACGTCTCTGATGAATTCTCCCTCACGTTGCTGCTCCTCGCCAGTTCCCTCACGTTCTTTATCAAACGTACCGCGTACTGTTCTGAGCCGGCCACGCCCGCCAGCACATTGTGCGAATCTCCGAAGTTCTGCGCTGCGGTGTGATGAAGAAGGCCGAGCACGTTTATCAAGGTCAGGTTCTGCAGTTCTGTCCACAGCTCTCGTTTGAGGGTGGATGTGAGCCCCGTTAATTAGAGGTGGAGGTGTCGGGCGCTCCGGAGGTTAAGACCTCATCAGACATCTGGGCTGCTGTCACATGTCTCCGTCTCCAGCAGGAGGCCAGATGTGTGGCGGCGAACAGCATGGATGGGAACTCTGGAGCGTTCCGTCACCTTCAGAGCCGACGGAGGTGAGCAGGTGAAGGTGTGTGTCTTTACGTAGGACCGTGCACACTCAGACATCATACACGTTCCGGAACAGAGAAGGATCAGGAAAGGAAAGTACCCAGAAGGTCCCACCACCTGCTGCTTCCATCCCCGGCATTAACACGGCACACCGCGGGGGCAATAAAACTCGTTATCGGTGGACCCCGATGAGCGCCAGGGGCCAGAGCCTCGATAGGATTTGGCGGTCAGGAGATTGCAGGGACGGGCAGACGTGACCCCTCGAAACCTCACGAGAACCTGGGGAACGGCGCCTCATTACGGTTAAAGTGCCTCTCGGAGAGAGAGAGAGAGAGAACGTAATTAGTTCTTCAGCGGGTAAGGGCAATTTACCAGAGCTGCAGCGCCACCCAGTGGAGCCACGCTGAGGGCCACCTCAATCTTCACAGCTATAAAAGATGCACATTTCTGTCTGCTTTGTGCGTTTAGCAGGAGGACAAGCGAGTTCCTGCTTGTGACCTCTGACCCCATCTGTGGGCGTCGCTGACGGTGCAGAGCCACTGCAGCGTGGAGGCAAATCGACAAGACCCCAAAACAGACCCCAGTACAGGACTCTCACAGGCCCAGCGAGAGCCACCGAACATGTCCCCCCGGGAGTCGTCACACCATCACCAACACACAGCCCAGGGCGCAGGGGTCAGAGGTCATCAGAGCCTTCACTTTCAACCTGGGCACTGTTATGTTTTTATTACGCCGATCAATTGAATAAAAATGTTAAGTAATTCATCCTGATTAATTATCTGCAAAATCTCGCTTTAATATGTTGCTATAACATTTAAAACCAAAGTGTTTAAGGGTACAGTAAGGTCGAATACTTTAAATTGATTACAGCGAATAATGTTAATTTACACACGTACACATTAAAACACGTTCATAACTTCTCAACGTAAACAGAACTCCTCCTTGGTCACATCATGAAACAATCGGCCAAATATCGAAACATACCTGACGGCACACTGCGTTATGTAGTGGGCGGAGCCATCGTGTGTTTCACATCTTCAATCTGCACAAAAATTCACGTTGATTCATGCAGACTGAGAGCAAACTTTTTGTTTTAATGGAGAAGGGGGAGGAGCAAGTTCCCAGTTCACTTTCACCAGAAGGAGACCAGTTCTGTTCTGGTTCTGCCTGATAAGCGGCCCTGATGTATCTCAAAAACTGGGTGAGGCGTGGGCTTTGAGTACAACCTCTTTAATGATGAACTTAAAAGAACAGTAATGTGGTCCCCTTCACATAGGTCAAGGCGTACCGTTAGAAAATAAGAACAGTCCGAGGACACAAGTCATCATCATCATCACAATATTACTTTCCTTTAACAGGTGCCATTTATTCTCTACTAAAAACACACACACTGCTCAGATTAACCCTGAACCAAGACTAAACATCTGATATGGAAATGTCTGAAGGAGATGGTTTGAAGGAGCGAATGTTCAAGTGTTCAAGAATGTTGGCACTCTGAAGTGTGGCTCTGCAGGAAACTGGAATAACCAGATGTGGACAGTGCAGACCATCACCGAGCAGGTCTGGCTGAAGAACGCTGAGCATGAGGTGCTAGAACCCCACAGGAACAAAAAGGTCGTCCAGGAAAAAGCCAACATCTGTTTTACAAGAGATGGAGGCTGAAGAACAGTCACTGATCACTGATCTATGTCTTCAGATCATAAATGTAAACCTGATTTCTGCACACACACACACACACACACACACACACACACAGCAGGAGTCCTTGTTTTCCGTCTGTGGACCCTCTGGCTGATTGGCAATGAATTTCAAATAGAACTCGTCTTTGGTCTAAAATCCTAATTCGGGTGTGACTGGTGGATAAGTCTTCACCCCATGCAGGAAATGAATGTTGCTATAGTGACAGGCGCCAGGCCTCAGTGGAACTGTCCCATCGCCTCGGCTGCCTTTACTCGCACCATGGGGTCTGGATCCTGGAGTAACATCACCAGACCTGGGAGATGGACAGAGAGACACAGTCAGAGACATTTCATATTTACACATTTACAGCATATATCAGACACACACACACACACACACACCTTTGGTAACACTGCCCATGTTGATGTGGGTGAAGAGGTCCATGGGGAGGTTACCCAACAGGAACCCTAGTGAAGAACATCAGAAGCAATGATGATGTACAAACAGCACACCAGCATCTAAACATCAAGACAGCAGCATCAAGACTGTGTGTGTGTGTGTGTGTGTGTGTGTGTGTTTTACCGATGAACATAGCAGCGCTGGCACGGATCTCAGCCCAGTTGCTCTTGAAGAACTGAAGCACGGTAATGTGGTAAAAGTTCAGCATCCCTGGGAAATCCTGGACCTGCAACGACGCCATCACTCACAAGCGAACAGATCTTTACCCACAATGCTCTTGTGGTCACTCACGATGTACTTGGTGAGGTCGTTGATGAACTCCCCGTAGTGCAGGGCCTTGTCCTCGTGAATGTGCTTCTGGAACATGCCACTGATCCTCTCTGAGCCCACCACAGGAGCGCAGACCCTCATGGCGTATTTACACGCCTGGAACCAGCAAGAAAAGTGTCGGGCGAGTAGAGGCGTGAACCTTCGCTGGTCTCACAATTTGGTTCAATCACGATTATCGATGAATTCCACCATTTTTCTACATGACTTTCAAATACGAGATGAGAGTTAAGGTCTTGTCCACATGGACGTCTGAACCAGGCGTATTTCTGCCGTTTGTGGAGCAACCTTTTCTAGACGTCGATTTCCCCCAAAATCCCGCCGAACGTTCAACAGCATCAAGCGTTCATTTCGAACGAGAAATAAACAAACAAACAAATAAATAAATCAAAAACAAACAAAAAATGTAATAATTTTTAAAAAAAAGAGGAAGGGAACGGAATAGTCCACTTCTGAATCGAACGCATCTCGGCTCACTCAGACACACCATCGAAGGCTGCAGGAGACTCACCTTGACCACCTGTAGACTGGGGTCAGTCAGGTGCAGCAGCAGGCTGACCAAGACGCTGTGAATCTGGTCTTTGAAAACCGGCTCCCCACAACCAAATTTGGACAGGTTCCCCAAGAGCATGATGGAAGCGCAGCGTATTTCATCATTATCCTGCAACATAGAGAGACCAGGCAGGTGCCCTGAGATACCAGCACAGAAGGAACATTCCCGTGTGCAAAAAGAGCTGCGGCTGCAGGAGTCTTACGTTCTCCAGGAATGGTTTAATCTTCATGAAGATGTAGACGACCAGTAGGTGGACGTTCTTCTGGTCCAGGTAGAGCAGCACTTTGGACAAGCCCGACATGGCCTCCAGCGTGATGCGTTTTCCAGGGTCGTCCTTCTCCTCCATCCCAGAGCTCATCGCTGCCAGCAGCTCCTTGGCATATTTGTTTACCTGAGCAGAGGAGAAGCCACACCCACAACCGACACCTAAAATCATCAATCATCAGCATAGACTTGATATCAGTCTAACCAGAATTTTATAGCTTCTCTGGATCACTGGCTCAAGAATGTAGTTTTCGTCAACTAAATTTATGACAAAATATCTTTGTCAACATAAATGAGACATAAATACTGGTCATAAGATAATGAATTATATATTTTGACTATAATTAATTATATATTTTGTTGAATAAAATACTTTATAATATATTTTTTTGTCTGTTCTACTCGGTCCTTGTACTATATTGACTAGAATTGCATTACTAAAAAAAAAATCATTTTCATAAAACTAAAACTAAAATATTCATGGATAATTCTGACTAAAACAAGACTAAAATGCTGTGAACTTTAGTCATCTGAAATTTGACTTGACTAAAACAAGTCTGGACATGACTAAGACTAATAAAAACTAAATTGACAGCTGGTTGCAAAGATTAGACTAAAACTAATATTAAGCGGGCCACCAAAAACAGCTATAGTGAAGCAGCCAGCACTGTTTGACAGAAAGTGGCCACCTGCCCCCTGCTGGCAGTGAGTTGAACTGCAGCATCCAGCACTTTTAACCATTGCTTCCCACTACACGCTGAATAAAACGTATGGCGGAGTGGAAACTGTACATCAGTTCTGTTGGTCTATAAGAAACAGACAAGCAAATGGTACAATTTTGGCGCAGAAAACAACTGCAATAGATAGAATGTGTGTTGTATAGATGAAGGTGAAAAGTGAAAAAGTGAAAGTAAAGTGATTGTTATTGTGAAACACAGCAGCACAGTAGAACCCATCTGGATTGGGTTCAGGTCCGGTGACTGTGGAGGTCAGGTCACCACTTTTTGTTAAGTACATAACTCCACATGTGTTCATTCATAGTTGTGATGCCTTCAGTGAGAATCTACCAACGTAAATGGTCATGAAAAGAAAGAAACCACGTTGAATGAGAAGGTGTCCAAACTTTTGGCCTGTACTGTATACACGTTTAGCATTTGAAATATATACATAGACCAGTTTGACTTTTAAAAGTAGCTTGCTGTCCTACATGTTCTAGGTGACCCCACCAATCATGATTCAAAAATTGTCACTGAAAGCAGAACCATAACTGAAAGGTTGTAGGTTCAAATCCCGAACCACCAAAGTGCCACTGAGGTCCCCTTGATCAAGGTACCATCCCCACACCCTGCTCCCCGGGTGCCTTTCATGGCTGCCAACTTCTCAACAAGGGTGAGACATTTTTTGATATGTCACTGTGTGCTGTGGTGCTGTGTTTCACAATGACAATCAAAAGCCTAACTGAGAACATTTAGAGCAGTTGGGACGGACTGGTTTACCTTCTCAGGTGAGCCCACAGCTATGTTGCCTAGACCCCGAATGGCCAACATGCGCACCGTGCTGCACGGGTCAGAGATTCGCTCCATCATGCTGTTCATCAGAACATCCATCATCATCAGCTCTGTCACCACATGATGGTTCAGCAGCTGGGAGAACACACACACACCCAGAGTAAGTAAAAGTCTTGGCAATGCTTGTTGCAGAGATCTGAGATGCGTTCTGGACCTCGGAGAAGAAGGCCGTGATGGTGGTCCTCTGGCACTCATACGTGCTGTTGAGACACGGGCTCAAGTTCTCCACGATGGCCGGGAGACGGGGGCCAGACAGTTTGGCCATCGCCCTACAGGAGGCAGGATCTTTAATACAGACAAAAAGAAAGTGGGCGGGGCAATAACTGTGCCCAAAACAGGGGAAAATGCAGGGGTGCAGAACTGGCTGGTCACCTGGACAGCAGCGTGACCCCAGAAATGTGTTGTTGGGGGTCTCTTATCTGCTCCCACGCCCCCTCCTGGTCCAGCCTGTTGACCACATCCTCCAGCTGTGCTCGGGCCAGCAGGATCCTCAGCGCATCCACGGCCACCCTGTGGTCAAAGTTCATTCTAGATAATCGGCGGTTTGACCTCCCGGGAAGGCGGCCAGTACGAGTCCCGACTCACCCGCAGACGTCAACGTTGGCCGTTGTCCCCCTCTTCCTGTCGGGGGACAGGCTGTTGCTGTTGAAGTCTTTAGGCACCTGGACGCCCACACTGGAGCCGACGCGCACCAGCAGCGCGCAGAAGAGCGGGGTGAACAGGGAGAGGACCGCCTCCGCCGACTGGCCGTTCATCATCAGCTCCCGCAGGGCGCACGTCATCTGACACACATTCACGAGCACGCACGCGTCAACACACACGTCTACCGGGGGTTCGTACCGATTCTGGGCGCCGCAGTTCCACTCACGGCCAGCGGGGGGCTGGTGGCCACTTTGGTCTGACCGGGCCTCAGCATGGACTCCTTCCTGTCCACATACGGCACCATGACCGCCAGCTTCTCCACCAACATCTCCATGATCTGAGATGCGATGGTGCTGTCAGCGCCCAGAGCGATCCACATCTCGCAGCTCCAGCTATGAAAAGATCATATCAGAACATGCACATGCTCATATCACCCTCGCGTGTGTCCCCCACCTGTCAAACGGCAGCGGGTAGGAAATCAGGGTGTTGATAACCGTCTGCAGGTGCTGGCTGGCAAGGATGAGGACAGCCTGGGCCACGCCCACTTTCACCTGCTCTTCAGAGATCACCTGAAGCCTAATGTGGAGAACCTCCAGAATCTCTGGAACCTGCAGAGATGCAACATTGGCGCCATCAGTTGCAGACCAATGACGAAAAGCTCCTAATGACATGTAGTCATGGGGACAGGTACCAGGTCCTGAAGCCCCGCCCCTCGACTCTTCAGCAGGGTGTTGAGGATGACGCTGGACGCCCGGGCGCAGTTGGACTGCGAGTCAACCAGACCTTCAAACAGCATGAAGAGCAGCGTGTTGAGCTGCTGCTGTGGCAGCCGCTTACTGATGATCTAACAGTGAGAACCGAGAGAAATGCTGGAGAATTATATAACAAGAAGAAGAGAATCGATTACAGGAGGGATCTCCTCAGAGAAGGTGATCTAATGGAACTGATACATTATAGAACATTTGAGAAGAGAACAAAGACAGACTTATTTATTCCACCTGACTTGAAGGCCCCATCAAGACGAAAACACTTTTCTCTAAAACAGCTTTTCCACATAGAGAAGGTCATGATCGTCGATTAACCCCCCCACACACACACCTGTAGGTGGCGATGTAACTCCCTGCTCTCCTTGTTTGGTGTCTAGATCTTCTCCGTGGTGGCTTAAATATGTCGTTGTTCTCCAGTCTCTTTTCATTACAAATGTGCAGCGTAGAGAGGATTTATCGCAGTTGCTGCAGCACAACCATCAACATTTAATCTGACGTTCTATGTAGGACACGTTCGGGGTTAAAAGTCGGGTTGGAGGTTGGACAAGGTTCACCCTGGAACCCGTTTTACTAAATAACTGTTCTGGGTCCTGGAAATGTTCCTGTTTCAGAGAAAAACACTCTCATGTGGACAGGGCCTAAGTCTTTTAATTGCTTGTCTTCCATCAACTGAGAGGACCAGCATTAGAAGTCCATTCTGTCCAATGAAACGGACCTTGGTCAGGTCGGAGCAGGTCTTGTACAGGACCGTGTGGTCAGGGTTGCTCAGCTTCTCTCTCAGGTCAATCAGACTCTCCACAGTGTCGTCACTGTAGTCCAGTGCAAACCCTGCAGAGAGAACCAGCGGAAGACAACAGGCCATCACTGGGGGGGACAGTGTCTCTGGAGAGAACCAAAAACCAAGATCATCTGTTCTACTAAATCAGCCAAGCATTTTAGCCTCACTTCACTGGCTCCCTGTCCGTGTTTTAAATTATTTTATTTAGTTTTAAAATCACTCACGTCTATGGGACGACCTGCCAATCAGTGTCAGACAGGCGCCGTCAATCACTGCGTTTAAATCTCGTTTAAAAACTCACTTTTAAACCCTGGCTTTTAACCCAGGTTCTTGTACAGTGTTCTTATGCAGTCCTTTCTTAACTCTTTAATATGTTGTCTGAAATATTCTCTGTTTTATTCGACCCCTTGTTTAATTCAAATTGCTGCATGTTTTATTTTATTGTTTCTTTTGTTCTTTATTTTTAAGGAACGTTTTGTCCATGTCTGTCCTGTTCCTGGTAATTTATTCTAAATCTACAGAACTTTGATCAGCTCCTTTGTCGTGTTAAAGAGCTTTATAAATAAATAAGGTATGGTATGGTACCAGTGAGATCTTTACCTTCATAACGCAGCTGAATGTGTAACAGGGTGTAAATGCAGCTGACCGCGCCTTTCCTCACACTGGCTAATGGGTCGGTGCAGCGCGGGGCCAGGCGGCCCAGGAGGGCACCCAGGTTATGGAAGGTCACCATGTTCTGTACACACACACACACACAAAATCAAAGCCATTCCTCATTCAAACCATTTACCCCCCACATATATGCTGTTCGGGCCACACCCACCTTCACGATGAGTTTGTCCAGGTAGAAGCGCAGCATGTCCAGCATGGTCCAGACTGCCCTCTCCCGCTCATGTTCCTGCCCAGAGCTGAGCCAGCACTCGATGTGCTGAGGGTGACGAGCAACATGGACTCAGTGACATGGACTCTGGACAGGCCACACCCCCGAGGGTGGGGCACTCACCTTAAACGCCATCTGTAGTCCGTCGGGGCTCAGGTCTTTGGCCAGAACGTTCCTCAGCAGCTCATGAAGAGCAGTGAACGATTCGGAGTATAGAACCTGCCAGACAGGAAGCGGTTAGAGGATCAGGCCTGGCCCGAAAAATATTTTTAAGCCCTAGGGAAGATTTTTAAAGTGAAAGTGATACACAGCAGCACAGCACACAGTGCACACAGTGAAATGTGTCCTCTGTATTTGACTATCACCCCGAGTGCCCGGGGAGGAGTGTGTGGGGACGGTGCTTTGCTCAGTGGCACCTTGGCGGATCGGGATTCGAACCGGCAACCTTCTCATTTCGGGGCCGCTTTCTTAACCGCTAGGCCACCGCTGGCCCCACTGTGGCGGCCCCTTGCATACAGGGTTGTGTCAAGCCATTTTCTTGCTGGGGGGACCAGGTACAGGCACAGAGTATGTAAGGGGTGGGGGAAGCAGAACACCAATAAGTTAGGAAGCATTCAGAACGCCGCCTTTTATACCTTTTTACTACACGAGAAGACAGGGGGCAGCACGGTGGCATAGGAAACTTATAACGTATAATTATTATCAATACGACTACTACAACTTAACTTAGCTTTGCTAAGCTGGCTTGTTCTAGTCATATTAAGGCACATTAATAAGAATCGTGGCATGCTACACTCTTTTCCTTCCCCCGTTTATGGCGCCCCCTGGATGGATGGCGCTCTTCACGTTTGCCTGTGTTGCCTGTGTTAGAGGGTCAGGCCACAGGCAGCTAGACAGCTGTGGTCCGGTGACGGTCACTACCTGTTTCTGCTGTGGCTCCAGCGACTCCTCGTCCTTAGCGCGATCGGCTGTGTCCACCGGGGGCAGTGCGAACATGCCGTTCAGACACGTTCGCAGCACGTCAAACGTCTCGCTCTCCGCCAGCGGTGGGTCCAAGTTACTGACCCGGTTAATCAAGGACCAAAACTGGCCCCTGCCTCACCACTGCTGCTAGCACTCTGAAGGAAGGATACATGAGGTTGGCACACGTCGTCATGGCAAGATGGCGCACCGGAGTCCGCATGGCATCGTTAGGCTCCGCCTTGATAAAATCCTGCAGTGCACGATGGGAAATGAGCCCTTTAATGACCTCAATCTGCAGCGCGGCCACCACCCGTCCATCTACTGACCATCATGACTCCCATTAGCTCCTGCTTGCGGGTGAACAGGTAGCCCTGTCTGCCGGCGCCCGAACTGATGGCCTTTGCAATCAGACCCACACTCTGGATCAGGCTGAGCTTTAAGGTGAGGTCCTGCAAGGGACACACACAGGCTCAAACTGACCTGGACATTTTAACTCAGACAGAGGAGTCCAAAACGCACACAGGCAGCGTTCCTCAGAACCACACATGCACCCAAGACCAGAGCAGCAGGGAAGGACCAGCACACGTTTCCAGCACAGCACAAAGAAGCTTTCATTGGTCGGGCAACAGGGATAAAACCCCTGGCGTCCACAACCAGAGCTGAAGAAGATTAAAGAGATTTTAGGTGAGAAGGAACCTATTCTGGACCTGCGGAGGTGATTGGAAGAGACAGGCAGGCCAGAGGAAAGACCTGCAAAGAAGCCGGACGTTGGGGTGAATGCGGTCATTAGGTCAGAAGAAAATGTTAGTACACAGCACCTTCAGAACATCTGAGGACACTGAAAGACAGAGCGCTGAGAAAGCCTTCAGCTCAGATCGCTCATCACAGGGCAGATGATCAATCGATTAATCAGTCAATCAAGTCTCAGAAGGTCAGTAAACAGAAAGCTGAGGAGGTAAAGTGGAAATGCTCCTGATGTCGGGTTCCTGTCACAGTACCTTGGTCTCTACTTTTATCCCCAGAACCTGCACAACATAAAAGTAAGAAGCATTTTAACAGACTCCAGACAAGAAACCATGGACATGAAAGCCTGGAGGGTTGGGATATACACAGCAGGTCCTTTCGGAGGGAATGAGTATGGAACCCATCTTCCTCCTCTTCGTCCGTACGCACCTTTGTGTTGAAGTGCTTGCTGATGTTGCGCAAGATGTCAGTGTCCATGCGGGGCAGGATCTGATCTTCCGGGGCGTGCAGCGCCACGTAACCATAGCAGAGGATCAGTGTGCTCTTCATCTTCTCCACGTCCACCTCACTCTTGTCCTGAAACACACAGAGCAGGAGGAACATACATATATATGTGTGTGTGTGTGTCTGAAGGGGAGTCACTTCGTATGAGGAACCTACTTTAAGGAGGCCGAAAATCCCAGAGGCTTTCTTAAAGGCATCGGATTTCCCAAATTCGTCCAGTTTAGCCAGCGTCCCATCCAGATGACTGCTGGCGCAAAGTCCGACGCCCATCGCAACTCCCTGCGAAACAGGAGCGGTGAAACGAATCTCATAACGCAGACGTGGACGATTCTGCACTGATTTCGTAATGACGTTGTCTGGTGGTTTTCTAGTTAAGACGTAGTGCCGGTAGCGACGGTGGCGGCCTGATCTGAGTTCGACGCGAACGCCCTCTGGCGCGTTTTTGCTGCGCCGTTTTCAGTGGCACTTGCTCGATGAAAGTGAAGTGACTGTCATTGTGAAACACTGTAGCGCAGCACACGGTGACACGGTGAAACGTGTCCTCTGTATTTAACCATCACCCTTGGTGAGCAGTGGGCACCATGACAGGCTCAGTGGCACCTTGGCGGCTCAGGATTCGAACCGGCAACCTTCTGACTACGGGGCCGCTTCTTTAATTTCACTTCACAGTATAAGAGCGCGCTGCTCGAAACTTTAAACTACCGGACCGCCATTTCTTGCCTTGCAGGATGGAACCTGCAAGTCTACGGCGGGTTTTTTATTGTTGTTGTGGTTTGTTTTTGTAAAATGTTATACATGATCATCTTCTGATCCTTTATTAATTTTAATGTACAAAAGCCTTGCAGGGAGGGGTGGGTATTTCTCTGTTCTGAGACAAAGACATAATGTGAAAAATGGATGGGACGCATCGATGATCGGTGCACTGATAATCGTAGTTAATCGCATCGTGAGACCAGTGAAGGCTCCCGGCTCTGCTGTCCCTCAGCAGATCCGGTCCGAGTGTACACAGCCGGGTGATGTAAAGCACGTGGCAGCGCAGTTTACCGCTCTCTCGATGGCGTCGGTGTGCCGCGCGCTGATGAGGACGTCCTGCAGCTGTTTCTTCACCACCTCCTTGTTGTGACACCGCTGCAGCGTCACACCAATGCACTTGTAGAGAAAGCTCTGCAGAACGGGGGACAACGGAACAAGAACATGGTCTTCTTTCCTTTACCACCTACAGCAAATCATATGCCACCTTGGATGGTGGTGGCCTAGTGAACCAGAAGACCCAGGTTCAAATCCCGCTTACTACCATCATGTCCCTGAGCAAGACACTTAACCCTGAGTGTCTCCAGGGGGGGGACTGTCCCTGTCACTACTGATTGTAAGTCGCTCTGGATAAGGGTGTCTGATAAATGCCGTAAATGGATGTTTCCTGCTGGCCCCGCCCACTCGTCACTAACTTTCTCCTCCAGCGCGTTGTTGTAGGTCGGGAGGTAGGCGGGTGGCCTGGGCCGCCAGTTTCACAGCACCACCGGTCGTCATCAAGGGCCACCAGGGTTCCAGACAGGAGCTGGAACCACAAACGGAGCGGCATGAGCAGAACGCTCCGCCCAGGAGAACCGCGACAGCAAACAGGCCTGGGCCCACCTTCAGCAGACACTCGTCCCACTGGCTTCTTCTGGAAGTTTCTCCGCGGTGGGTTCTGCAGAGGCGGCGAGACACAAACGCACAGGTCCACTTTTACTCTGGATTATGCATCTGAACCCGAGCAGAATGCAGCTTGAGGTGATCTTTACCCTCCAGACTGGCGAGCAGCTCAGGAATCTCCCTCTGCCACACCTGTTCGGGCGTTGGCGTGGAAACTGGGCGCGAGAGCCAGCAGGAGGCTGAGGGACGGAGCGCCGTGGTTCCGACACCGGAATGGGAAGGCGGCGTTCCACCTGTATTGGCACACGCACCTTGTTCAGCCAGCATTGTCCTATCTGGACTATTCAGAACGGGCGTGGCTGAAACACTCATCTCCCATAATGCCTTGCCCCCCAACATCACTCACCCACAGTCGGATCATCAGGACCTGCGGCGTTGGGAGGCTGGTGCCTGAGGGATAAAAAAAATTATAAATTAAAAGTGAAGTGTTTGTCACAATGTGATACACAGCAGCACAGCACACGGTGCACACAGTGAAATTCGTCCTCTGCATTTAACCCTTCACCCTTGGTGAGCAGTGGGCGGCCATGACAGGCGCCCGGGGAAGCAGTGTGTGGGGACAGTGCTTTGCTCAGTGGGCACCTTGCGGATCGGGATTCGAACCGGCAACCTTCTGATTACCGCTTCCTTAACCGCTAGGCCACCACATGAGTGTAACCCACACCAAACCGGTCGTACCGTCCGCGCCGAAGTCGATGATGTAACCGGGCTCCTGCGCCGCCCGCTTCTTATTGGCCAGCAGAATGAGACTCTTGCAGAGGGGCGTGGTCGCGCTGGAGTACTGCAAGCGGCGTCAGGTAATCCCACCAGCATCGGCCACAGGACCTGAAGAGAACAGAGGGACGGCAGTGAGGGCGACGGTGACGCTTCCGTCCCCTGGACCCGCGCGGACTCACGTCGGTCAGTTGTCCCACGGTGGTGGTGAACAGGTGGAGGGTGCTGTCACACATGCTCCTCAGCGCCTCGTCGGTCCACCAGTCGCCTCGCTGCAGCCAACAGACAAGCGTCACCGCGGTCACCCCCGACAGGAAGTGGACGGAGACGCGCGGCGCGGACGTACCGGAACGGTGTCGGGCAGCGCGCAGTGCTGAACGATGAAGCGCACCACCTGGTCGCCGCCCTCCAGCTCCAGGTAACCATGGTGAGCCATGGCACTGATCACCTGGACCAGCATCTCTTTAACCTGGAACGCACGCTCAGTTCAGATGTGGCCGCTACTTAACTCCTCCCCTTCCTGCCGGTGGGCGGTACCTTGTTGCTGTGGTCGCTCAGCGGCTGCCGGACGCTGGCGAGGATGAGGAGCTTCTTCGGCTCCATAATGGAAGCTGGAACGGGACAACTGGATGGTTACCAGACGTGGAGTTTCAGGGAGGGGCCACGTTCTTCATGTCAGCAAGCTCTTACCGGATGAGTTGATGAGGTGCCGGAGAACGGCGAGGGAACCCACTCGGTTCCGCTCGTTGCTGTTCTCCAGCTTCTGCAGACAAACACCAAGAGGCGGTCGTGGAAGGTGGTTGCTGAAGGAGCATGAGAAAGACGGTGGGGTAAATGCTGAACAACACAATTCTCCAGAGAGCTGATTGGTTCTGCTGAGGTTCTGATGGTACCAACCCAGAATAGTGAAGCATCTCAACACCATCATTGTGGTTTTTCACAGTGGGTGGTTGCTGTAAGTCCACAGGGACACACACCTTCAAGAGGAAAAGAACCAATCAGCCAAGAGTTGGTGTCTGTGAGGTGGAACACTCTGGATGCATCATGGGAAATGTTATTACCTGCTGGTGGAGAGCCAGGAGCAGAGTGTCCATCTGTGTCTCCAGCACACGGCTTCCCATGTTCACAGATGCATCCAGAACCTGGCAGAGACTCTGAAACACACACACTCACACACACACCACACACACACACACCATAGCTATCACGCTCAAATGACCCTAAAAAGCCAAAGTGGGTACTTTACTCAGATTCATTTAGTTTTTGAAAAAAAAATGTACTTTATGAGTACTTTGTGAATAAGAAACTCTACTCTAAATCTGCTACACTGGGCAACTAGTCACTAACGTTGGTCGATTCTCACTGAAGGCATCAAAACTATGAATGGAACACATGTGGAGTTATGTACTTAACAAAAAGTGGAGACCTGACCTCCACAGGTCACCGGACATAAGTACATAACTCCACATGTGCTCATTGGTAGATTCTCACTGAAGGCGTCAAACTATGAATGTAAACGGTCATGAAGAATAAAAATAAATAATAAATAAATAAACGCATTGAATGAAGTGGGTGTGTCCAAACGTTTGGCCTGTACTGTATGTAAGATAGTTTGTACACATTTAGTCCATTAATTACTACATATCACACTATAATATTATTAGGAACTAAATGTTAACCATCACCCTTGGTGAGCAGTGGGAACCATGACAGGCGCCCCGGAGAGCAGTGTGGGGGCACGTGCTTTGTATTCGAACCGGCAACCTTCTGATTACGGGGTCGCTTCCTTAACCGCTAGGCCCCACGTATTATTATTTTTGAGAAACACTACTCACACATGAGTAAAATCTTACTCTAGCCACCTCTGAGCATTATAATGAGGTGCGGGTAGACAGGGAGGCGCCTCACCTTGCTGATGACGTAGTGCTCCGGGTTCTTCTTGTAGAGGGACAGGATGGTAGGTATCAGTTTGGGCAGCTGCTCCTCCAGTTTGTCACGGGCCAGCAGGTGACTCATGAAGCCCAGGGCTTCCACCACACTGAGTCGCAGCTGTGCCCACAAACAAAAAAGACGAGAGGGGCGGAGGTCAACATGGTGCCCATCACACTGCAGTTTACATGAATTATACAATCAACAGTCTGGAGGCCCAAAATCAGTTCCACCCAGACTACGCAGCTCCTCGTCCAGGCAACGGTCATCTCTAAACTGGACTATTGTAACTCTCTCCCTGGCTGGAGCTTCTGCGGTCACCATAAAACCCCTCCAGATGGTCCAAAACGTGGCAAGCCCGTCTCATCTTCAACCAGCCGAAACACCCCCACGTCCCGCTCTTCTCACCTCTCTGCACCGGCTCCAGGTAGCTGCTCACATCGAGTTTAAGTCCTTGATGCTGCCTACAGGGCTGTAAATGGAAGTTTCTCCCTCTTACAACCAACACACTACTAGCCAGATACACTCCTGCACGCCCTCTTAGATCAGCTAATGAAAACAAGACCAAAAATTCCCTCTTCACGGGGTCTCCGAGCCCAGTCACTCTGTTCTCCTTTGTTGTCCCTGGGCTGGTGGGACAACTTGTCCTGCTCCATTCGACTAGCCGAGACCACCACCACCTTTAAGAAGCAGCTGAAAACCACTTGTTCAAAAAGTATTTCAGACAAGTCACAACACACAACACACACACACAAAATTATTATATTTTCATCCAGCACTTAACAATTCCCAGCATGTTCTATTCCTGACAAGTTGGGCCTTATCAGGACTCAAAGTCTATAGAAACCAAATTGCTGGTGTTCCGTCTCTTGTAAGTAATGTAAAGTAAAGTAAAGTATATCGTCCCCCAGCAGAGGGCAGCACCGGGCTGACCTCATTTAGGCCGTTTGGTTGGACGCATGACTCCAATTATTCAGACAGGGGGACGCTCCGGCACTAACCGAATTAGGCTAATGGACGCCACGTGGGTACTTTGCCTCCCGGCTCTGCAGCCAAGCTGAGGAACAGGATGTCGTAGGCGGCGTACCACCTCGCTGGAGAAGGTGTCCTTGCGCACGGTGGGGTCGGGGGCCTTGTCCAGTTGGCCAGATACTCCAGAATGCTCTCACAGAAGTGCGCCAGAGCTGGGGGGTTAATAATTCAAATGATCAGGGAGCCGGGCGACCTCAGGCCGGTCTGGAGTCCAAGCGTGATCCCACCTGAGGAGAAGACCCACTTCATGTTGTCCTGTTTGGCCATCCCCAGCATCGGCAGCATGGTGCCCAGGATGGCGTTGAGGAAGGGCACCATGCCATAAACTAGCAAGAATCAAAATGAGCGTCACTCTCATACCCGAGCCACGAGATCGTTTTACACTCTTTAACATGTGATGGACATGTGATGCTGGATCTCCCTCACCGTTGGAGTCGGACAGACTGGCCAACGTCTGCACCACGAAGAAGTGAGGGAGGACCCCGGGCTGGAAGCGGCTCAGGATCTCCTCCATAATGTCGTTGATGTGCTTGTTTCCCACAGCAACCAGATTGGTTGCTGGCGGCCTGCTGCCAGTCAGGGACGACCTCCTGTGCTCACAAGGTCACATGGACCCTTAGCTGTGGGCTTCCTGCCCGGTTTCATCTTCTACTCTGAACAGAACAGGAAACACGCCGCAACTCACCTTCGACCTGGTCATCTCGTCTGAGGCCAGCGAGATGATGCTCTTGATCCTGGGGTAGCTGACCTCGCTGATGCTGCTCTTCAACCACAAGCTCGATGGTCTGCAGGATGACCACCCTGTGACTGGCCACCAGCTGGGAGGGCATGTCCACAATCATTTCAGCAGCTGCGTATTAATATGGATATGCATTTCCAGGACCAGAACCTGCCCTCAGGACACAGCATCTGACCTTGGTGGTGCTTGACCAGGTAGTCTTGGCACATGTTGAGCACCACGTCGGGTTGCTGCTTCCCCAGGGTCAGCAGGGACTTCTGACCTGCTCCTGCACCAGCGGGTCCTTGTCGTTGGCTGCGTCCAGCAGTGCCAGCGTGACCTCTGGAAGGGACGACACGAGACGCTCTACATCATGAAGCAACGTCCGTGGCCAGGTAGGAACCCTCTTCCGGTCTCGTCCAGTGACGTGTCACCGTGTGTACGTAACCCGGCATCCAGGAGTGGGTGGGTGGGAAAAATAAAGCAGACGTTACTCACGGTCCACTCCGCACTCCTCCATCCTGCGGCTCTAGGAAGCGCATCTCGGACGGACGGAGCTGTCGGGGTAAAAGGGTGAAGTGCGTGAAGACCGAGCCGTCCATTCGGAAGCTGCGGGAGGATGTTTCTCCTCACCTCCACCCCGGAAACGGGAGATAGACGAGACACGCCGCTCTAATTTCTCCGTAAACTTGTCCTCGTCGGGACACGCCGCAGGTAAACACGCCTAATCACGTGCCTCGGTCAGGAGGAACGTATCAGAGTGGGCGTGACCCGCTCTGCCCCTGCGTCACTTCCGGATCTTGCGTGACGACGTCCTATTAAATCCCGTTCTGAAAACGGAACTTTTTTATGGCTTTTTATTCATGACGAATGGGAATAATAACACATAGTAATGCTTTTATGGTTCAGCATGTGGTGCATCCCTGGGAATAACAATTTTGGACCTGAAATATAGGTATTTAACTATATTTAAAATATAATATTATAAACATAGCTTTGTGGCAGCGGAGTAAATTGTGCCATTGATTATTAAAGTAAAACAGTATATTTTGATCTCAGAAACTTTAAAGCTTCATAAAAGCTTCATTCAATAGACAATTGCTTGTCGGATTTGTGAGAGTTCTGGCTACAAGGTGTGTGTGGTTCCTTGGATGTACTGAAGGCATCAAAACTATGAATGAACACATGTGGAGTTCTGTACTTAACAAAAAATAAGTGAAAAACATGTTTTATATTCTAGTTTCTTTGCTCTGATTTCTGCTTTGAACACTCTTGGCATTCTCTCGATGAGCTTCAAGAGGTTCGTCACCTGAAATGCTTCTCCAACAGTCTTGAAGGAGTTCCCAGAGGTGTTTAGCACTTGTTGGGGTCCAAACCATCTTGGACTGGGTTCAGGTCCGGTGACTGTGGAGGTCAGGTCTCCACTTTTTGTGAAGTACAGAACTCCACATGTGTTCATTCATAGTTTTGATGCCTTCAGTGAGAATCTACAAACGTAAATGGTCATGAAAATTAAGAAAACACATAGAATGAGAAGGTGTGGTCCAAATGTTTGGCCTGTACTGTACGGATCTGGCTTGACTGTGAACTTGATTGTGATTCTTCAGTAGCAGAGGACGGAATTTATGCTCTGGATGTTCACACTTCATGAGAATCTGATACAGGCCTCATCTGTTGAGAAGGTGGATAGACGCACATGCAGGTGAAATATCAAACCCTGAACTTCCCCTCCCTGCACCCATCACCATCAACCTATACCTTCTGGCTCTCTCCTGATGTGATTATTATCTGAAGACCCAGAAGACCCAGGTTCAAATCCACTTACTACCATTCTGTCCCTGAGCAAGACACTTAAACCTGAGTGTCTCCAGGGGGGAGACTGTCCCTGTCACTACTGATGTAAGTCGCTCTGGATAAGGGCGTCTGATAACTGCTGTAAATGTAAATCTCTCCTGCACACTCCTCTGACCACATCCACGGGTTGAGGAAGTCTAGACAACCAGCAAGATCTGATGAATGGTGGCATGATGATGGAAGAACAGGAACATGAAGTGGGAAAAGATGTTCTTCCCCCAGCAGTTCCCCCCAGAAAGGAGAACTGAATGACACAAGCACTGTGGCACCAAGAACATGAAGCAGCTCCACCTACAGGCTTTTTGAAAAAAGGATCTGAAACATGCAACAGAACATAACTCTAATGTGCGGCTGAGGTCCACCTCTTCAGTCCCATATGACGACTTTTAAACCCACTTTCTATGCCCATACTGCCAGGCTGTCATGCTGATGGTTAGTGGGATCTGGTCTACTGGAATCTTTCATTAGAGATACTTCTAATTGGCTACATGAACATCTGTCCTCCTTAAAATAAAGATCAATAAAGAATCTACAGTATCTTTCTATCTATTTGACCATTGACCAATGCATGTTCAGAATCACGTTTACTGGCAAAGTATGTGAGTGAACACATACAGGAATGAATTGATATTAAAAAAGAAAAATGCAAAGATTACAGAACAATGCGAGTGTAGATAAAGTGCAGTTGCGGTTAAAGTGGGTGGTTTATCAGTGTGACAGTTCAGCGGGAAGGACGGTGTTCCTGTCTGCAGGATTCTGTATCTTCTGCCAGAGGGCAGCAGGTCTGGTGTCCAGGGTGTGAGGGATCTGTGATGACCTTCCCTGCCCGTTTCCGGGTTCTCGATAGGGACAGGTCCTGTCCGTGTTACCAGACTGAGGGAGCGTGGACAGACTTGGCGAATTAGATGCATGTCACACCTCCTTCTGCACACACTCAGGGTGGAGAAGGATATTAAGGCTACTGGAACTTTGTCGAGGAGATCTGTATGATTGTAATTGGATCCATGCAGGCAGTCTTTATTTGCACCTAGACAGGAGAAGCTCTGACCGTATCAGAATAAAGGCATCGTTTCACAGTCTCTATGAAATGGTTATTAGAATTTGGATGAGATCCTGTTCATGTGTATGAATGAAGTGAGTGCATCTCACACAGCAAACTGCCAAATCTGTGAATAAACGTAACATTAAAAAAAAATCGGATCGGGATGCAAGCCGGTGCCTTTAATTTGGACGTTTTCCCACTGTGAATACATTGCATTATACTGGATTATAACTCAGTAGTAATGTCCAGACAGCTCCACACGTTCACCTCTGGCTCCTGTTTAACGTGGCAGCACCTGCAACTAGCTGGTCAAACCGGTCCAGCTTGTGTGGAAGGTGAATCTTTCATTAACCCATGGAGTGACCGCACAGGAGAGTGCAGGAACATGAGAGGAGCGTGGAGGTCTAAAAGCCTGTCAAATCCACCTTCAGCAGGTCATGGTGTGGTCAGACTGTACAGATCTGCTGGGAAAAGACAATTCTCTTCAAGAGCTCCGAACATTCTGATAGGACAATAAATGATTGCTTCTGTAGTAAACATCTCGGACACAGACCACGTGGAGGGCCAAGCTCAATGGAAGACAGTCCCTCTCCAGAAACTGTCCTAGAGACATTTGAAATTTATTATGTATTAAGTTTGTGAATTCCATACATCATCTGCACCAGTAGCATTTAACTCATTGCACATTTTATCAACAAAATATTTTTCAAAATCTTCAAGCCGCTGCTCCACCAGGGTCCTGATGAGTTGTTTTTTTATATATTAACCTTCTCGATCAGCAGCAGCACCAGACCTGTGATTCACTCAGAGGTAAGCTGAGAGAACATCAGGAGATCAGAGTTCCAACTGAAGAGGAGACAGCACCACTCCTGTGCGCCTGAGCACAGTGTCAGATGTTCCTCAGCCTGGAATACTGTGGTCGGTCCATGAGGTAGTTGGTGATCCAGGCAAGGTCCATCCGTATCCTGTATCTGGATGGCCAAACCCAACCACACTCAACACAACTGAGGATTCTTCTGGAATGTTAGTGGAGGAGTTTTTCTGATTTCTCTGGTGACTGGTTTCATGATAAAAACTGGGTTCTCCTCCGGTCACCCTGAAGACAGTGGGGGCCAAAATGAGGAGGACTACAGAGCAACAACATCTTCAGAAGCCCACAAGATGAACACAGGAAAAACCTCCAGCCAGCCTCCTCAACAGTGCCAGGGTTCCGATCATTGGGCGGGTGCCCCCGTTCGTTTCCATGGAGTCCATGAGGTCCATGGACCTGTTGTTGTTGATTACTTCCCTCTTGTGTTTGTCTACGTTTACCACGGTCTCTGTTCGGAGTAAATCCTCCGTCTTTTGGGCTCTTCCTTCATGCCTGCACTATCCACTCTGTAGGAAATGTCCCCTCAGAGGATGAGAAGAGCTGTGGTTTAGACTCCGCCATCATGACCTTCCATCTGGACACCAGTGAATACAGCAGCTTGAAGAGGAGGGCTTTCATCCTCTCGTGGTGCTGGGGCACGTCCTCACCCATCCCCTCCAAGTTGGACATTCTGCGGCTCACCTTCCAGCTACATGGGGCTACCACCAGCTACTAAGACCCAGGTTCAAATCCCACCTACTACCATCGTGTCCCTCAGCAAGACACTTAACCCCTTCAGGGGGGGACTCTCCCTGTAACTACTGACTGGGCGTCTGGTAAATGCTGTAAATGTAAGCTACATGTCACAGGGGGCGGGGAGTCCCTGCCTTGTCTCCCCCCAGACACGCCCCTCCGGATCACACCTAGGGAACAACCCACCAAGACACGCCTGCTCTGTCTGAGCAGACACACACAAGATATGGAAACAGTAACACTCACAGAGAAAGCATGAATCCGCGTTTCAGATGTTCTTTTAATGTCACATTCATAAAACATATTTACCTCTATCCACACAGTCTGATACATGTTTAAAAAGAGTGGAGGGAGAATCTTATAACATCTGGAATGAATATCTCGGGGTTATTAGAATAGCCAGGTCACTCTGTCACCACCTTCATCAGCCTTCGACCGTCTCACCTTGGGGCTTTCAGGCTGAGGAGATGGAGAAGATCAGTGTATCGTGTGTGTGTGCGTTGAGTGTCAGGAGTTCAGATGGACAGATTTGGGTGGAACTGGTGGTGGAACTGAATCAGGTTCTCTAGTTTCTTCATGTTGTCTTGTCTTCAGCAGCAGAGTTTATTTCCACTCCTCTGGTTTTTCAGTGTAAGGCTACACGATGGACTGTCATTATGTCTGGTTTTATTGAGAGTTTGCTGTCTTTCTGAACAAAGAGTGACAAATTCACCTCTCCAGAGAACTCCACTCAGTACACTGAAGAGGACATTGACAGAAGACATCATGAGTTCTGTGTACTGTGCATTTTTTGAATATATTCATTTAAATTTAAATCTCACCCTGAGATTGTGATCATGTCTATTCGACATGAAACTGAATCCTGCATGATGAACTGAGGAGTTCAGGGGAGGAGGTCTTCAGAAGAAAGGTAGTGATGGAGCTGCATGAAGACACCTCCTCCTCCTCCCTCTCTCTGTGGTGCATACCAGGACGCTGTGTAAATATAATATGGGTTTATGAGATTAAAGTAGTGAAGTGATTGTCACTTCTACTCCTGCACCATAAAGAGCATCCTGACAGGAAACATCTCAACCTGGTTCGGGAACAGCACCATGCAGGACAGTCAAGCCCTACAGAGGGTGGTTCCATCAGCTGAACGCACCATCTGTACCAAGCTCCCTGACCTTCAATCCATCTACAGCAAGCGGTGCTGCACCAGGGCCAGGAAGATAGTGAAGGACCTCACCCACCCCAACAATGGACTCTTCTCTCTGCTGCGATCAGGGAAGCGCTTTCGCTCCCTGAAGTCCAACACAGAGAGAATGAGGAGGAGCTTCTTCCTGCAGGCTGTCCGAGCTCTCAACAACAACACTACATAGAACTCCAACACACTCCAGCACTTTCACCTTCAATCACTCTGGATCTTTGCACAAATCACTTTGCGCTTTTTACTTACTGCTCTTTATTTTTTTATTTTTTAAATATTGTCTTCCATTGTATACTTGCATCATTTGCAATACTGTGGTCTGTAGCAGTCGCAAAAAGCATTTCAGTGCACATCATACCGTGTGACTATGTATGTGACAAATAAAATTTGAATTTAACCACTAGACCCAAGTTTTTGCCAGTCGTTGTATTTTTTTAATTTACTCTGTATTATTTTCACAGCCGTTAATTCTTTCTTTAGAATCTTTGGTTGTGGGGATCTATTCTGAATATTATGTAATGTATGTTATGGATGTTGCATGTGTGTGTGTGTGTGTGTGTGTGTATGGACAGTGACAAAAATATGAGGTAGATGGAATGCAATGGAAGCAGTTTATTAAGAAGTCCAAATGAAATAATCCATCTTTGCACATTCAACATCAACCTGAGTTACAGCGAGCTATCTATGTGAAACCGGCCTGATACTGTGCTTCTTTTTGATTGGTTGTCCATTGTTAGACGATGACGTCTGCCCCGCCCACTGCACTTGTGTTTGATTGCTCTGGGGCTCTCCTGGTGCCTTTGCTGGGAATTATGGGCAATTCTTCACTTCAAATTCCGGTCTCAGGGTGGAGAGACATGTCACTTGTCCAGCTGATCTCCTCACTCCCGTGTCCACGTCCGTGTGCTGGGGGGCGCTGTCATCCTCTCTGCCCGTCTCCCTCCTCCTTGATCTCCCTCGACCTCGTGGCTCCGCCTCTTCACTGTGTGCCTCCGGAGTGCGGACTCCTCCCCCTCCTGCCTGTCCCTCCTTCAGCCCCTCCCTCTTGTCCTCCTCTTCACTGCTTCTGCCCTCTGAACCTAAATCTGGAACCAAATTCAACTGCCAGAAAACGTTCTCACCAGGACATCACTACAGAAGACAGAGTTGCACTGAAACACCAACCTGTCTGTTCGGGAGAGTTCGGTTCTTCGGTGTCGTCAGCACTGTTCCTGCGTTCTTCACGACAAACACAAACATGGTTTCATCAGTCAACTTCCGAAAAGTTCTGACCATCCTACGCTGATACAGATGCAAGTTTATCCATCTTCACACAATTTCGAACATGATAACAGCAATCAGCATTGGGTTCAGAACCTGACGGAACCCACTAACCAGCAGAGATGTTCTCCTTGTTCACTGAGCGAGTTTCTGCAGGAACAAGAACTCTGGGACAGTTGCAGTCTGGCTTGTTTTTTATCTTCTACCGAATCTGTCCTATTTCAACCCACCATCCAATCTGCCTCTGCCCTTTGACCTCAAGGAATCACTGGAATCTATAAAGACAAGAGGAGCATTTCCGATGAAGAACCGAGCTGCAGCTCCACCAAGTGGATGAACAGAGAGCAAACCTTGGCTTTCTACTGATGACTTCTCAGCCGATTCAGCACCTTCAGGAACATAAAGAATCAGAGGGTCACTTCACCTTCATCCATTCACCACCAACCCCACCCACTCCGTGACATCCTGACCTGTGACATCATCGGAGTTGCTGCTGTCATGGGAAGCCCCGCCTGCACCATCTGCAGCAAGGGAAAAGACGACTGTAAAACGTATATACACACACACACACACACTTGCTTGCTTACATTCAGATGGCTGAGGTGGACTGGACGTCCCACAAACTGCTGAAAGAAGAATCATCTGAGCGTGATCATTAGACCCCACCCCCTAGCCCTCCAGACTCCACCCACAACCCACCTTCCTGCCTGTCTGAAGGTCCGTCCTCGGGACCTGCAGGGAACAGAAATGTGTGGTTTATGGTTTTTATAACGTGTGACGCGTGTGAGTCGGGAGCAGCTCACACCGCAGCTAAAATAAATACCTGTGATGTCCTCGGGCCCATCAGATGGAAGTCTCATGTCCAGAGCTTCTAATCAATCATTTATCATTTAATTCATCAGTTAAGATGTATTTAAACATACGTAACAAAATGAATATATTTTGCGATAAGACACTCACCATTCAGGAAGTCAATCAAAGCTCTTCTGTCTGAAAGGAGAACTTCAGTGAGACGCTTTTCACAGCCAGAAGGACAGACAGACGCTCTTTGTGGTTTTTTCCTTGTTACCTTTCACTGTTGCTGAGGTGACCACAGACAGCAGAATGAGGAGCGGCGTGGTGAACGGAGACGTCCTGCGGGTTCAGAAGTCAGAGAAAGACTCTGGTCTCAAACGCTGCTTCTAAAAGAAGTTCTAAATAGCAGCCTGACTTACAGCAGCATGGCGGCCTGGTGTCCCGATGTCCTGTGGAGGTCCTTACTGACCACCGGCCTTATAAACACGAAGCCCTTCACGCCTCCTGCTCACCCGCTCGGCCATCACTTCCTTCTGAAGTCACACCTGAAACCCGACCAGGAGGACTTCAGGTACCCTGCCTGTCTGTTCATTCAGAGCGGCAATCATAGGACGCCTTCAGGGCGTCGGCCTCTTCCTGCTCTGGACTTTCAGGGGGTGGGGGTTCAGGGCAACGAGAGAAGGGGTGACCGTTTCCCATCCAAAACCCGAGAAGGTCCTCCAGTGGACACAGCTGACCAGCCATGGACAATGATGCCCCACAGCAGTAAAGATCTCCACCCGAGCTCATGTCACGTGACCCTCAACCTTTTCTAAATGGGCTTTCTGCAGATGCCGTGGGAGCTTGCTCGAGAACGTTCAGGTCTCCAATAACCACAACCCCCTCTTCACATCCAAAGCTATCATCTCACACAGTTCCTGCTCCACCCTTATCATAAGGGCATAAATTCAACGCAAATCTTATTTCTTCACCGAAAAACGACTAAACTCGCTTCGAACGGGCCTTCCTCTTAGACCACACCCTTACGGTTCCTGTTCCACCGCAGGTTCTTCACTGCCTTGGTTCCAGTGTTTGTGTGCCTGTCCTGTATATTTATAATTTCTCTGTGTTATTCTATTAGTGTTAAATATGAACACACAATAAAAGAGAAGAAAAAAAAGGTACCTGCTCTCTGTTCTGCAGCCCGGGACCGACTGCAGGTGAACGGTTCTGTTCTCACCAGGTCATCTATGTGTACAGAAAACTAACAGTTTCCTTACAAATAATATCCTGGATATTTCACAGCAGTTTTATAATAAACCCAAAAAAAACGAGAACACAGAAGGCTTCCGGTCGCCAGAAGACCCCGCCAGACAGTGGGCGGGGCATACGGAACCAACACAATTCAACCAACCCGTGTCGCTGTTATAAAACACACTTTATTGAGTTGCTGCTCTACACACTTCAGTCTCTGAGAGCAACACCCGCAGCTGAGCTCCGGCACGGAGCCCCCGCTGGGAGAACCCAGGGCCGACGGGACCAGGACTGGGTCCGATCAGGGCTGTGCTCCGGCCGCCGCGGGGACCTGCGGGGCCAGGGCGTTGGGGGCGGAGATGACGGGAGAGCCGGCGGCGGTGGGCTGAGCCGTACAGGGGATGGATGTGATACCTGCGGACGACAGAAACACCTTTTTTACGGTGTTACCTTTAAAGATGCCACATGACGATAACTATTACTGTCATTATTATTACTACTGTAATATATTATTATTAATGTATAGATGGCACCCTCAGTCTTCCCTTGTCTGCCACTGTGGTCACAATGAAGCCAAGCGCTTCTTTACTTTACTTTTACTTTTACTTTACTTGACTTTTATCCAAAGCGACTTACAAGAGGAGGACGCCAGCAATTCTCGTTCGGTTTCTATCAATTTTCATCATATTTCCACGTCTTATCTACTGAGAGACTTGCGTTTGTCTCATTACCTCTGGCAGTTTGTTCGTTGTTCGTATATTAAAAAAAAAAAAAAACAGCCTACTCTCCGTGGCATCGCTCCGCTACTTGAGAAACACTGACCGGCCATGATGCTGGACAGCTGACTGCGGTGGAGTTGGGAGGCAGCGTGGCTGTGGGAGCTCCTCGCGCCTGGTCCTTCACGATGGGGACTGCACACACAAAACGAAGATCAGCAAGTCAAATCTGGACTCGTCGCTTCGCACGCGAAAGGGCAGGGGTCACCGTACAGAAGTAGGCGTGGTCCATGGCCTCTCTGGCGGTCAGCCGGGCCTGGTGGTCGTAGCGCAGCAGTTTGTCCAGGAAGTCCAGAGCCTCATTGCTGACCAGGTGCTGGTTCTCGCTGTGCACGAAGCGCTCCCATCGCTTCCGGGAGTGTCTGAAGAGAAACGAACGGAGAACGTCAGGAGAACGTCCGGCTCAGCAGGACCCACAGAAGGCCGTGACGAGCACAACTCCTACCTGCCCAGGATGTCGTTGAAGCGCGGGTCCAGCTCAATGTTGTATTTGTCGATGTAGTCATACAGGTCCTCAGTGCCCAAAACTTTGGCAATGCGAACAAGCTGCAGATAGGAATCATATATATATATAAATATACATATATATTTAAAAAATATCTCCAAAAGTTGCTGCACTGTGCAGCATGTCCCACCTGATCATAGTTGTCATGGCCGTGGAAAAAAGGCTCCTTCCGGAAAATCATACTGGCCAACATGCAGCCCAGACTCCACATGTCCAGACTGTAGTCATACATCTATTTACAAAAAACGTGTCTGTTATGCACGTTGCAAGGGGGAAAAATTCAGAAGTGCACCGAACCTTCCTCACCTGATAGTCCACCAGAAGCTCCGGACCCTTGAAGTACCTGGACGCCACGCGGACGTTGTACTCCTGGTTGGGATGGTAGAACTCGGCCAGGCCCCAGTCGATCAGGCGCAACTTCAGGAAGGCAACAGAGTCTTCGTTTAAAAAACCAACCAATCAGAATAAAGGCGAGGGGAGGAGCCGGGGGCGGCGTGCAGTACCTTTCTGTGTCGTGGTCGATCATGACGTTGTGCGGTTTGACATCACGGTGCATGATGCCCATGCTGTGGCAGTAGTCCAGGGCCTTAAGGAGACAAGCAGACACAAACTAGGTCATATATATTCTAGGGGTGCGTTATTGCAAGGATCTCACAATAATGTATGTATCTCAATGTATTGTGATACTGTACATATTTTGTACAGTTCACTGAAAATGTAAAAAAGCAGTAACTCAAAGTACCCGGCTGTACAGCGCCATCTACAGGAGTGGAGGTCGTAGTCGCACACGGACATCACTTTACATAATTTACATTTATGGAATTTATCAGACCCAACACATTTATACCACAATTATTTTCTCAAATTGACGATATAGTCCGATATAAGCTCAACGTTTCATTAACATTTAAAGCCAAATTTCATGGGCTCTCTCATAATAGGAAGCATCAAACAGAGAGGCATCAGAGGAGAACTAAATCATGCTCAGCATCACTTTCACTGCCCGATTTGTTGCACGCGTGATCGTGTTTAAATTCTGGAGCGCTGCGATGATCAACTGGGTCACTAATTGCGACCGAATAATTACCACAGTGGGTCGGCCTCAATTCAGGGCCAGATCCTGTGGAGGATGCAGTCTGACCTTTGTGGCTCTGCACATCGTAAAATACGTCTCCCAGAGCACATTCTCCATCCACCTTCTACGGAGGGACTATTGACCACATTTGACCAAACGAATCATCGTCTGGAACTGCACCGCAGAGAGTGAGGACATCTAAGAAGATCCGTCCTCAATAGATATTTACCCCTTGACGTAGCCCAGTTTGTCTGTGGCTCACATGCACTTTATGTCAGTATGTTTAAATGTTACCACGTAGCACCGGGTTCCAGAAAAACACCGCTTTGTTCCACTATGTACTGTCGAACATGTACAGGGTGGGCCATTTATATGGATAATTAAAAATGGGAATGGTTGGTGATATTAACGTCCTGTTTGTGGCACATTAGTATGGTGGGCAGCGGTGGCCTAGTGGTTAAGGAATTGGCCCCGTAATCAGAAGGTTGCCGGTTCGAATCCCGATCTGCCAAGGCGCCACTGAGGTGCAACTGAGCAAAGTACCGTCCCCACACACTGCTCCCCGGGCGCCTGTCATGGTGCCCACTGCTTACTCAGGGTGATGGGTTAAATGCAGAGGACAAATTTCACTGTGTGCTGTGCTGCCGTGTATCACGTGTGACAATCACTTTCACTTTTTTTCACTTTCACTTTCATGTGAGGGGGCAAACATTTCAAGATGGGTGGTGACCATAGTGGCCATTTTGAAGTCGGTCATCTAACTTTTGTTTTTCAATAGGAATAGGGTCATGTGACCCATCAAATTTATTGGTAATTTCACAAGAAAAACAATGGTGTGCTTGGTTTTAACGTAACATTATTCTTCATGAGTTATTTACAAGTTTCTGACCACTTATAAAATGTCACCAACCCCATTTCCCATTTTATTAAGTTGGATCATATAAATGGCCCAACCTGTATGTAGCTGAACTGACAATAAAGCTCAACATTTTTTATTTACCCTGAAGGAACATGCAGCCAACGTTCTTAAAATCCTGTGCAATGAATTCTGGGTTAAGTCTGGTCGTGCACTGTATGACCTGTGACTTGCCTTCAAGATCTCGTACATGTAGAACCGGATGTCGTAGTCTGACAGCGTCTGGTACAGTTGCTATACAGAGAAACAAATGAGAGTTTAGTTGAGGAAAAAAGCCGGACCATAAGGGGAGGGCGGAGCAGAAGGTTGGGCGTGGCCGTTTACCTTGAAGTCTGTGTTGTTGACATGTTCAAAAGCCAGCGCAGGGGTTCGAGACTGATCAACACGAACCAGAGACAGAGGGAAAAAAAACATTAACACTCAGCACCACAGAGTCGATATTCTTGCTGATATTTTACACACACACACACCACGCACACACACACCACACACAACACACACACACACATATATACAAAAATGCATATTTATAGATCATTAGCACTACATAACTATTATTGAGATGATCTTCCAATTGCCACTAAATCAACCCAGACTCATCCGGTCATGGAGCCCACTAAACCTCTTAAGGAGTCTCATGTAGTATCAGGAACCAGGAAGTACGAAACAAGGCGAAGCATCAGAAGTTCTGAACGTTTCTCCACAGCATTGCAATCTGGAGCCTCGTAATTCTGAATGTGACGTGATGGTCAACACCATCAGCCTTAGCGGGCATTGAGTAGCCACGAAAGCCGCCCGGGGGGATCTGGATCAGACCCACTAGGCAACACAGCACCCCAAAAACCATCAGTGGTGCGCGGTGTGCTCAGAACCGGCAACATGGGCAGCCTGTGCAGACCAGTGTCTGGCAGGTCCAGACCCCTACAGACCAGGAACATCCCACAAGGCTACTACCACCCTCTTGATAATAATACACTTTATAATCAATGATAATGTCATGTTATGAGGGTGTTAGTAGCCTAGCGGGTAACACACTCGCCTATGAACCAGAAGACCCAGGTTCAAACCCCACTTACTACCATCGTGTCCCTGAGCAAGACACTCAACCCTGAGTGTCTCCAGGGGGGACTGTCCCTGTAACTACTGATTGTAACTCACCACTGGATCCTTCACAATGTCCAGAAGGGAGATGATGTTAGGACCTCCTCGCAGGTTCTCCAGATCTTTATCTCACGCTTGATCTTCTTCTTCTTCACCGGCTGCAAACAAATAGACAGGAAGAAGTTTTTTCCTGCTGGACGTGGGATTAGGGCCCGAGAACCGAGGTTCCACGTCCGACTCACCTTCAGGATCTTGACCACCACCTTCTCGTTGTTCGTGATGTTGATTGCTTCGAACACCTCGCTGTATTTCCCGCGGCCGAGTTTCCGAACCAGCTGATATCATCCTGATTCCTACAGAACATGCGAGAAACGTCACACGCCGGCCGCGCATGGACAGGAACCGAGCAGAACGCCTCTTACCCCCACTCCACCCGTGGGACTCGTAGTCCCAGTATTCCCGGTCGCAGCGTGTTCACGTCCGGATAAACGCGGGAGCGGCTGGGCACTGGGCCGGACATCTTCTGCTAAAGATCTCAGGAGCACCTGCAAGACAGAGCGTTCACGGCTGAATTCTACCCGGTTAGAACCGAGACCCGACCCCCTGACCGGGCAGCAGCTACCTTGGAGGTTCCCTCTGAACACGGGTGGCAGGTGGAACGCGGCTTTGTAGAAGAGCATAAGCTGTGGGTGCGGAGAACAAGGTGGAACCTTGAGGAACGCAGAAACGCACACCCAGGGCCGGGCCGATACGCAGGACATCCAGCGGACTAGAACCCCAACCCGAGGCAGGAGGACGTCATCACTCGGTGTCCCTCGTACCCTGCAGGAACACAGCAGGTGAGGAACATGGAACTGGCCAGATGGGTTCTGGTACCTTCATCTGAACATCAGGGTGAAAGTGGGTTAAAACTGACTTTTTTTGTTGTTATGGCACCATGACCGACGGGAACCCAGCAGCATGCAGAACCCCACATAGAACCGACCAGATGGGTTCTGGTAGCTTCAGCGGAACATCAGGCTGAAAATAGGTTAAAACTGACTTTTTTGTTGTAATTGCACCATGAATTGACCGACGGGAACCCAGCACCGGCAGAACCCCGCATAGAACGGCCAGGTGGGTTCTGGTACCTTCAGCAGAACATCAGCCTGAAAGTGGATTAAAATGGACTTTTTGTTGTTATGGCACCATGAATTGACTGACAGGAACCCAGCAGCTACCAATTCTGCCTGCAGAACCCCACATAGAACCGGCCAGGTGGGTTCTGGTACCTTCAGCAGAACATCAGCCTGAAAGTGGATTAAAATTGACTTTTTGTGTTATGGCACCATGAATTGACTGACAGGAACCCAGCAGCTACCAATTCTGCCTGCAGAACCCCCATAGAACCGGCCAG